>NW_027531504.1:8525021-8525778 GCF_008692635.1 Crocuta crocuta
GTGAGAAGTAAATCAAAGCTTTGAGCTTTGCCAGGCTGCCCATGTGTGTGAAGCTCAAAGGAATTGCTTCTCTCCCTCTCCCCCTTGACTAACAAAAGACCCACTAATCCCGATTCCCTTACACAAAAACAAAGTGTAAAACCAGCCTGGGGACTGGAAAGAAAATGAATGCTGTGGGAGCAGCTGGCACATCAATGCCCCCCAGAGCCCTCGCTGGCACCTCACCCCGAAACCCAATCACCCTGTCTCCGTGGGGGCGGAGGAGGGATTTAGCTTTGCCACAACACAGTGAAGTATATTTTTAACAAATAAACACAATTTGGGCAGAGTAGAGGCATCTTTGGCCAGTAAACGGTTTCTGAGCTCGCTGTCCACTCCCCGGACACCCCCACCCCTCATCCTCCGCCACCACCCGCACCCCCAGAGCAAAGGCTGCAAAAAGCTGAGCGCCCCCAAACGTGTTAAAGCAGAAAAGCGTGGTGCCCCCACTGCACAACCAAACACGGCTCTCCCTTCTGAACTGCCGAAACAGTTCATTTTATCTGCATCTTCTGGGTGATTTTATTTGCGTTTTCTGAAGCCTCGCGTCTCGCCCAACAGCCAGCAAGGTTTGTGTTTAATCGCCATCTTCTGAACTCTGTCTCTGGTCGGCTTCACCTTTCCTCACTGCAGACCCGGCCCAGACCGCTGGGAAATCCAAGGGGCAGATCTTCCAGACGGTTCGATGGAGAGCTGTATTTAGAAGGGCCTCCCGGCG
>NW_027531504.1:8525865-8539303 GCF_008692635.1 Crocuta crocuta
CTCTCGGGGGTGGGGGGGGGCGGGAGGGGGTGAAGGCAGGGAGGGCACAGCGCCAGCTCTTCTCGGAGCCGAGGCCACGTCCCGTCCCACGCCGGGAATTCACAGCTGCTGTGCGGTGGCTCCGGGGAGATTTACTGGGACCGAGTAAGTTTTGGTTAATTCCAACAGCCCGAGAAGTCACGCGGCGCTCACCCGAGGGTCCAGATACTCCCTCCAAGGGAGAAGTGGGAAGAATATGCTGAAAGCAGGGAATAGGGATCATGGAAGAGAAAGAACATTCTTGTGGGATTCCGGCTCCCGTCTGGGAAAATCCCAGAGAAAGAACCCCTTCTCTTTTTCTGGGGGCTGCGCCCAGCTCCCCGCGCCTCGGAGCCTCTCGTCTTGGGGGTCTGAATTACAGCCTTCCCTGCGCTGCCCAGGGTGATCACACTTAATTTCAAGCAACAAAGTCCGTTTGAACCCGTATTTTCACACAGACAAGGTGAATCTGAACAATAGCTGGATTGAGGCTGGTGTTTGAATGACTCGCCCAGCAGATAGGAATGTTACTTTTTTAGAAAAGACTATATCTAATAGCTCAAGAGCCACCTTTTGCTGACCCCAGAATCACCTCAGGAATTCTGTCAAGCACGGGTCTTCGAATGTGTAGGTCTGGAAGGAGGACGGTCTCCCTGTGTTGTTCTCAGGTCTGGCTCGCTCTTTCTCTCCACTGGGAAGTTCCATCTCACCCCAGCTTAACCCTGTCCAAATCCCTGGCCCCTTTTCAATCCCACTATCCCTTGACTTCAGAGCCTAACTTGATTTTCTTTGTCTTCCTAGCATCTGACTAATCTTTCTCTGTGTTTCACTGGCTTTGTTTCCCCCTCCAGTTCCCCGAATCTGAATAACTTCCCAAGGTTTGGTTTCTGGTCGCGTCACAATGAAGCCTGACACTTCAGGGGACCAAGATGGCAGGGCTGTTCCAGACTTCACATCAAGACCGAGATAGAACGAGTTCCCGAGGAAAACAGAGGAGACCATTTTCTCTCCTGAGGAGCTTCCCAGTGAGCTTTTTAAACCTTGTTGCTTAGATTTGTGTCCTGTGGACATTCCTAACAGGCATGGGAATGACCGTTATTGGTTTAGACTAATGAGGATCCACCTCCTGGACATGAGAACAACTTTGAGTGAACCTCAAGGCTGAGAGGAGGTAGGGTAATGCCTGAATGAAAGGAAAATTTGATTAAGAAGGTCAAAGTGGGAGCAGAAGTTGAAAGCCAATAGTGTCTACTACACTGTTAGTCTTCATCTCTCCTTGCAAACCCATGGACCCAACAGATTTTACTTGCCTTGCTGCGAATTGGCCGAGACTTCTCCTGATTTGTAGCTACATGTTCGCATTCAGTGCTGTTAACTCTAGTCCAACCATGCAGAGAAATTTATCTTCCCTTTCCTATTACCCAGTTCCGCCAAACTCGGTCCTTCTTTTGACTTCCCTATTTTTGTTGATCGTAGGACCATTCTCCTTACCATATAGGCTTCTTTTTCATTACTTCCTTTCCCCCCGGCTATGTTAAATTAGTCTTGATTCTTTTTAAAAATTTTTTTTAATGCTTTTATTTATTTCTGAGAAAGAGAGAGAGAGCAGGAGAGGGTCAGAGAGAGAGGGAGATACAGAATGTGAAGCAGGCTCCAGGCTCTGAGCTAGCTGTCAGCACAGAGCCCAACTCAGGGCCCGAACCCATGAACCGTGAGATCATGACCTGAGCTGAAGTCACCTAAGTCTTGTTGATTCTTATTTAGAGGATTGCCTCATCCCTTCCTTTCTTTCCACTTGCCTGAACCAGCTAACAGGTCCCTCTTCTTTTAGCGTCTTCACATTTAAATAGACTTCAAACAAATCTTCCCAAATAACACTTCATATTGTCCCTTCACTAAAAGTCTTTCTTCCTGTTATCTAAGATTTAATAAAAACTCCTTAGCCTAATATTCAGTGGTCTTCCTTAGTCTGATTCCAACCTACCTTTTCAGATATTTCTCCTGTTACTTCTACATATGAACTCTCAGTCATTCATAAAGTTCCACTAAGAGTCTCTCCAAGCACCTCTTATGCTTAGAGATGAAATTGGTTTGATTTCACAAACTAGCAGCAAGTATTTGGACACATTACCTTGCCTTTAGGAAGTTCAGGCTGGCTTGTTACATATAAAATAATTTCTAAGAGAGGCAAAAATAAGAATAAAAATATTCTTATACTGTTTATTCCTTAGGTATTTTTCATAAAATTAAATATTCTATATTTAATAGGAATGATTATCTCTGTACTTATCAAGTGTATTGGTCAGTGTGTTATTATCTATTGCTGCATAACAAATTATCACAAAGACTTAATGGCTGAAATAATACTTATCTTATAGTTTCTATAGGTCAAGGTCTGGAGGTGGCTTCACTGGTGATTGGGGCTCAAGGTTTCACTCAAGTTGTTGGATGGGACTTAGGTCTCATCCAAAGGCTCATCTAGGATGGGAGGATCCACTTCCAAGCTCACTCATGTGGTGTTGGCAAATCTAGATCCCTCATCACATGAGACTCAACACAGGGCTGCCTTATAACATAGCAGTGTTGTTCTCCAGGGTCATTGACTCAAGAGAACATGAGAGAGGGCATCCCAAAGTGGAAACCACAACTTAAAACAAAAATTTTAAAACCTATTCATTAGAAGTGAACCAGTAAGTCCAGTGCATACTAGAAGGCAGGAGATTATACAAGGCATGAATACCAGTAAACAGGAATCACGGGCCTTCTTAGAGAGTGCCTACCACAGTCAAGGATGCTTGGTTGACAAGGAGTGAACTCCAATTACTTTTAAAAATAAGACATTTCTTGGAAGAATACTGATGTATCTCATAAAAGTGAAAAAAGAGGTGGAGAAACAGAGGGTCCCAGAGACTGCATGGAGTACATAGATGATTTCTTCTTGAACATTTTCTTCACATTAGTTCTAGAAAATCACAGCCCCCTTGACTTTTCTCCTACTCACCTAGATTATCTTTCTCAGACTAATTGGTTAATTTTCCTTTTTTCCTGATTTAAAATTTATTTTTAGAGACAGAGATAAAGAGAGAGCATGAGCAGCAAAAAGGGCAGAGGGAGAGATAGAGAAGCATAAGCAGGCTCCGTGTTCAGTGCAGAGCCCAATGTGGGGCTCGATCCCACAGCCCTGGGATCATGACCTGAGCTGAAAGCAAGAGTTGGATGCTCAACCCACTGAGCCACCCAGGCACCCATACTTTTTCCTGATTTTCATATGTTGAAGGATCTCCAGGATTAGGCTTCACCAAATTACTTCTGTTCTCTCTCTAAACCTGCTCCCTAGGAAATGTCTTATAATCTCACGTTTAAGTGATACTTATGCATTAAATAATTCCTTTATTAGCTAATATAATAGCTATATTACCTATTATAGGCCACTATAATAGCTGTCATATTTGTTTGTAACAAGCCAGGAAGAGTATGAATGATCAGGCACAAGAGAGTTTTATGGATTCGGCCTGCCATGGCATCTGTCATGCACTGGCTAGAATTCAGTTGTCTGGTTAGATTAAATCGTGGAGGTAGTCGAATATTTTAGTCCAGATGTGAACCCAAGAAGAAAAACAAATAAATTTGGGGATGGCTATCTAACTGCACTCATAAATTTTTACTTTTCTACCTCTAATCCCAGGGTTTCTCGCTCCGTTTAAGTCCTGACTTGCATATCTACTTACCTAGTTGGCATCAGCCCAGATAACATCCCAGGAGCAGTGTGAGCTGAAATGAAAAGCAATTTCCCTTTTGGAATTTCAGTCTCAGATATCCCAGGGAAGATTCTTACTGGTCCTGTGTGGGTCACCTGACCACCTGCTTAGATCAATCACCATGGCCAGAAATATGGGACATGCTGATTGGTCTTGCCCCACTCTGTGACCAAGAAGATTGAAAGTCACCAAATGAATCAGAAATGCCACTGGAAAAATTTCTATGAGCTGGGCCGATGACACAAGCATAGACTTTAACGCATCAAGATCACTGGACTTGTGTGAATCATAGAGCAAACACTGTGACATTAATTCTTTAAAACATTTTTAAACATTTATTTATTTTTGAGAGACAGAGAGAGAAAGCACGAGCAAGGGAGGGATAGAGAGAAAAGGAGACACAGAATCCGAAGCAGGCTGCAGGCTCTGAGCTGTCAGCACAGAGCCGGACATGGGGCTCGAAATCACAAACCGCGAGATCATGACCTGAGGTGAAGTCGGACGCTTAACCGACTGAGCCACCCAGGCACCTCTGTGACATTCATTCATTAATTGATTCTTTCAGTGTTTATTAAGGCCTTGATACATATAAGTCCCTGTCTGAGATGTGTTGGAGTACTATTATTTGTGGGGAACATGGTACGCACTCAAAAACTACAACTGAATCACTGTCATATTTTTGTGTTTCAGAGATTCCTTTTCTCTGGGCAAGAAATTGTCCAGCTTGACTTCACCTTAGCACCATGAGTCAGTCTAAACTGTGCCATCCCTTGAATCGCTCTCTGGGGTGTTTCTGCTGGTTATTCTTAGATTCCACTATTGGGAAGAGAAATTAAGATTCTTGTCAACATAGGAATTAAAATAAAAATCACATAGTGTTTACTGACTCTTTATCAGTGAAGATTGCTATGGGTAATCTTATTGCAAGCCTATTTCTTCTAACGGAGTGATGAATAAATTGCACTTATTTAAATTTGTTTGAGGGCCACCTTAACCTCAGTTGGTTAAGCATCCGACTTCAGCTCAGGTCACGATCTCATAGTCTGTGAGTTCAAGCCTCGTGTCAGGCTCTGTGCTGTCAGCTCAGAGCCTGGAGCCTGTTTCAGATTCTGTGTCTCCCTCTCTCTCTCTGCCCCTCCCCTGCTCATGCTCTGTCTCTCTCAAAAATAAATAAACATTAAAAAAGTAAAATTAAAAAAATTGTTTGAAACAGTATCTACTGTATCCCAGCATTGCCAGGACCTCTAGAGGAGGTAATCTAGGAGGTGGATGGGTTAGGAGTCTGGATCTCAAATTAAAATTTCCTTTTGTGATCTCACGTCACATTTTCCTTTCCAATGAGACCTTAAGGATGTGATTCTAAAGTAGGGTTCCCTAAGCCCAAAGTGGTAGCATTACCTGTAGACTTATTAGAAATGCACATTCTTAGGTCCCACCTCAGACCTGAAACTCTGGGCTTGAGGCTCAGCAGATTGTGTTTTAACAAGTCTCCTCCACCCAAGTAGCCCCTGCTGCCCCCATAGGCCCCAGGTGACAGGATGTCAGGTAAAATTTTAGAACCAGTGACTTTTCTGTGCCACAAAAGTGACTCTTCTGATAATGAATAAAATGGAAAACTGACCTTTTCTCGGTGCTGCATTTCTGATGATATTTTCTCCAAGAATTACAGTGGTGGTAGCCCAATTGATACCCTATTTTTAAGTATGCCTCTCTTCCTATATGAGGAATGAAGAAAAAAATGTGTGTATCGAGAGTGTGTGATTTGCATTTCACTTGGCTCACTCAGCTTGATAAGATTATAGGCATGGTCTTCAGACAATCTTATTCCAGTCCCAGTTGTTTTGAATGGGAGTTAAATAGGAGGAATAGTTTTGTTTTTTTCTTCATTTCCTTCCCTAAGCACACACCTATGGTTCCAGGAAATGCACAAAACGACTTGATAGTGTTTGCAAGGCAGAAAATGCAACCAGATTGAGATGTGCTGATATATAATATACATAGCAACTCTGATATCATCGATAGTGCATGTATGTATATGTGTGTTTGTGTATAGTATATATGTATACTATATATGTTTATATAAAACCAAAGCCAACAACAATGTCATCCTTTCTGAATAAAGAAGAACGATACTATTATAATCCCATATCCTCTGGTAATGACTTAAATTTTCAAAATTACATTTGACTATGCATCGATATTTATGTAGGGAGGGAGAAAAGGAAGAAAAAGATATCATCCCAGATAACTGAAAGCTGCTAAAATCTGGCACTTGATGGAAGTGGCATCACTCCTAGGAATGTTGCTTTAGAGCTGATCAAGGATCTGTATGAAGTATTTGTTTTTCACTATCATTTCAATGCTTTTCTGTTTTCATAAAGCTAACATTGTTGCCAGCAGAGCTCTAAGTGATAAGACTTTAGCACTTATTCTATTTATGGATATTTTATAACCAAGAATAGAAAGCTGGTGTGCTGACTTCTTGTAATTGTACTAAATTGCTTTAAAAAAATGTCAGGTGCAAACCTTTAAATTCTCTATTCAAGTCATGGTTAATAAACCATAGCATTTCAATGATTGCCTTCAAACAATTTCTTATGTCTAGCAGCCAAATATCAGGGACAGAGGCTGAGCCAGTGGGCTGCTGAATTACAATGTAGGTTGAATTCACAGTTTCATCAAATTTCTCAAGTAAAAGTAATCAATAAAAATTATTGCAATATTTTACTTTTTTCTGGTACTAAGTTTTCAAAGTCTGAGGTGCATTTCACACTTCTATCGCAGTTCAATTCAAATAAACCACATTCAGATGCTCAGTAACCACATATGGCTAGTGACTGCCATATTGGATGGCACCGGTCTGGGCCATAAAACTGAGGAAGCCAATTAGTATTGCATCAGTGAGTTGATTCGAGAATTGGTTTAAGGAGAGCTCAAAGGCTTCCCTACTTGGGTAAGTGAATGGGCAGGTAACTCACACTCTCAGAGTTCTTATTCTTCCTTTTCTACCAGCTCTACGTCAATACACTCCCAGACAAGACACTTCATCAGACACTCTCCCTGACAAGTGGGCTGGAGAAGAAGAAGAAAATACCGAGTCTCGTTTCCAGTTGACTCTACACACTATGCATTGATGGCAGCTGGAAATGGACCTGCCGTAGCCACAGGGGTTGCCCTGAAGGAAAACAGGAAAGGGAAGCTCATTGAACAGAGCTGCAAGTGACACATTTGATTTCCCACATTCCCTAAAAGGAGACATGCCACTTGAGGACTGATAACTGGCAAAATTCAACATACCAGTGTGTGTTGAGATGACCTCAAGCTGAAGCTGGCCAATCTGCAGAAGAGTTAAAAAGAAATGCTGCTTTGCTTGGGTAAGTGTTCTTTGCCTGAAGTCTGTGTGATTTAGGTCTTTCAGAATCTCGTGCTTGGTGGTTTTGTTGAGTTGGAAGTCAACTATTTTTACCCCCCCCCCGTCTAAAGCAGTTTAGGTAGTAGCCTCCTTAGCAGGAGCTGCTCACACACACAGGTGGTGGGCTACTACCAAGGTGATATTTAGGTTGTTCTGTTTTCACCTTTGTTTCAGATGGACTCAAGGTACCTGCCCATCTTTGCAGGACTTGAGAATGACAGCACGCAGAATCTGGTGGGTGATCACTATCAGCGAATAGAATTAAAAAAATCTTCTGTTTTTGAGAGAAACGTACAGCCAAAGAAACCCCAAGCCTATCTGAAACATAGCTGTGCCATAAAAATCCCTAAGTAGATTTCCAGTCCCCTAAACCTATACCACCTAGAAGTGGGGTGCTGAAGCTAGGTGACCCCAAGTCTTATGGATTTAATGTTTGTGTCCCCTCAAAATTCATATGTTGAGGCCCTAACATCCAATGTGATTGATGGTGGGGCCTTGGGAGGTGATTCGATTTAGATGAGGTCATGAAGTAGAGCTTTCATGAAGAATTAGTGTCCTTATAAGAAGAGGAAAATACCAGAGCTCCCTCTCTCTCCCCATCCCTTTTCCTCTCTCTATCCCGTCCCTACTATGTGAGAACACAGCTAAAATGTGGCCATATATAAGCTAGAAATGTCCTTACCAGAAACTGACCATTTGGGCCCCTGAAACTTGGACTTCCCAGCCTCCAGAAATGTGAGAAGCAAATGACTGTTGTTCAAACCACCCAGTCCATGGTATTTTGTTATGGCACCTCAAACTAGGACCCCAAGGAAAGGAATACTGTGCAATGTCTACCTCACCTGTGGTTGTGAAATGTGGCAACAAATAAGAACTTCCTGGAGTAACCAGGGTCAGGGCTACAGGGGACAGTAGACAAGGGAAACACTCCCAGGGATTAGAACCATGGGCTGTCAGCTGGGTCAACAACGAACCTCATCATTGCCATGGTCCTGTCATGGCTGTGCTAGTTCTGCCCTGCAGAATTTGATCGTTGCTGGGGAAGTGTGACAATCCTGTATTTCCTTTTCCTCCCTCCTCATTTTTTAAAAAATTGCAGTTACCCTATTCCCTTCATTACCATTTTATATTTGGTTTAATGGTAGTAATAACTTTTCCTTTAGTCTTATAGTAGCCACATCTGACTCGGATAGAAAGAAAAAGCACACAAAGACTCTAGGCTTTGAGCTGATACAGTAAATGAATGAAGCTTGTTCCATGCATGGGGATGAGTACGTTAATGTGTTTGAGCATCTTAGAGGATGGAGTTCACTACTGGCTTTCCAATAGCCATTTTCCCCAACCCCATCTTATTCCTTAGTAATAGAACCCTGGGCCATAGTTAAGCTGAATGGTATAAAGTAGGGATAAACCCTGTAGAAATTACTGTGTTTGCAATAGTTATTCCCATACTTTTGAGGTCATGCTTATTTGTTGTTGGTTTTTTTTTCATTGAAGTAAAGTGTTTTTTTTCATTATTCAAAGGAAAATGAATAATTTGGTAACAGTAAAATGGACTCTTAATTAACCAGTGGTCATCAAATTTAATGAAAAATCCAAAGAGGCTTCTAAATGGCCAGTAGTATCTGACCAATTGTTTGTCACATCGGTAAATGCTCTTACACTTACTTCCGTCAATGGAACTATAACGTAACGCATATTCTGCAATCGTGAGATATTTGACCCCATTGCATCTTGTAGACAGAATCTGGGTATAAACTGGGGTTATACCAGTTAACAGGATTTCAGAATAGTCTGTTTCAGTTTTGAGATTACAACTCAATAAAGATTTGTTTTCATTTCTGTCTTGGGGCCTCAGATCATGCATATTTATATACTCAGGGAACTCTGAATATTCTTATCCCCTAACGTTCATGTAATATTGGCATAAATCAGTACAAAATCGATGTCTTTGTCACCCTTTAAATTCATCTCAAAAACAAAGGGATATTGAGGCATAGCAGATCATTTTAAAGATAGTATTCTATTCCTCTTACTATAAGAATTCACTAACAATCTAAGTTAAGCAGGCATTGTCATAAAAATGGGGTATGAACACATCTACATAGATGGTCTGCTTTGAGTTTTCTTAATTTTAAACAGGAGATTTGAAACATAATGAATAAAAAGTCAACTTCACCATAGACGTAGAATTTCTCTCTCTCTCTCTCTCTCTTTTATATAGCTATCCATTTAAGAAGGATGTTTTTCCAAGAAGTTCCTGCAGTAAGTATAAGACTCAATCTTACACACATGCTTTCCCACATATGATCCTGAATAGGCGGCTGAATGATAAGATGATAAGATGGACAAAACAACACCAGAAGGTTACTTTTCTTTCTTTCTTTCTTTTTTTCATTTTTTAAAGGAATAATAGGTTCATTGTGCAGGCTTCCAAATGACAAAACAGCTTACTAAGAATGCAGGTTCGAAGCTGGTTGATGTTTCACTGCAGTTTAAAAGCTCTTTCCAAGCTCAGATGAACACACTGATAATTGAAAACTATCTGGACACATTATATGCTCTAGATACTAATCTGAGGCTTTCATGAGTGCCTATACCTTCAGCCCTTCACACTAGCTAAGCTGCCTTAAATCCTTTCTGGAAGAAGGCAGGGTATGGATAAATCTATTGGTTAATTAAATTAATATGGTGTTCCACATTTGTTGAGACAGCTTTCAATCTAGAGAGGATTTGTTCCTCTTATCTAATCAGCCGCATTAAAGATGCAACTGCCCAAACCAGTTTTATAAGAACAGTATACCCTGAAATAATCCAAACTAAATCATTTCTTAGGGCAGGCTCAAAGAACTTCCAGATAATTTTACAATGTAACCAGCCAAGGCTATTAACTGCATTTTGCCATTGCCTTTTTCTATGTAAAAAGAGGGAATTTGTTTTTGCTGGAGAGATATTTACCATAATATGGTTTGCTTACATTTATTTTCATGCGAACATAAACATCTCCCAACTGCAGAGTTTCAAACACATATCAAACAAAGGAAGGCTCTGCTGTTGAAGTGAATGTTTATCGTCACATAAACCAGCAAAGCCATCAGCCATGGTGAATGGCAATGGGTTCTAAGGGACGTACACCATTTTAGTGACCACAGAGGGCAGAGTTTGGAGACTTCCAGCACATGGTTAATTAAACTGGGCGGTCTACAATGGTCCTGACCACTTAACTGAGTATGTCCTTCTCCTAGGTAGTTTCTTTAAAGTGAGTCTCGAAAGCTCATAACCATTGGGTGCAGATCTGATATGCTTGAGATCTGATGTGTTTTATGAGAAGATGTAACCAAACTCTGGCTTGTCTTTTTTTCTACTGTGTTTCTTTTTAAATCTTTTATGTGCTGCTTCATTTAGTTCATTCCATTGCTTTAGAATTTATACGAACCATCGACTTAGAATATGATTTTAAATTTCAAAGAGGGACTTGGATTTGAAAACAGCGTTTTTTAAAAAAAATTTTCCCCACACTTGATCTGAGTGGTGATTGTATTAAATCAGGCTTTTATGGAAACACTATCATTAAACACTTCTCATGGTCCCTAGGGACAGGATTTGGAAACAACAACGCAGGCCTTTCTGATTAGGGGTATGAACATTCCCACTTGTTTGCGATGGTTTTTATATTTGATTTGTAATAACTCCCAGCTAATGATGCTGGTTTAGAACTATTTAAAGAAGTCCTAAACTAACATTTTAAAGGAACTAGATGAAAAACATTAACAGAAAACATTAACACGACACATAAATGTGTGTCTCCCACCCCCCACGGGGCACAATCCTTCAAATCCTCCTCCTTATTTCTACCCTTTTCTTTGATTCGACTTGCCGACCCTCTGCCACTTTTCCCTCCCTTCTGACCCTCAGGGGACTGGCCATTTCTCAGGCGCTAAAATTTTGTATCTGCTTTTTTTTCATTCTTTCCCCCACAGTCCTCCAGGCCCTCCGTTCTGTTCTGTGCTCCCACCAATTTTTCTGGAGGCTTCCATTGCCTGATCCTCCTCTGGGCTGCTCTTCGATCTTTTTTTTTTTCATTTCCTTTGCTTAAATTTTGGAGGCTTTTTTTTTTTTTTTTTTTTGCCTTCCTGTTCATTGCACTACTAGTCAAAAACCACCTCTTAACCTTGGAGGTTTCCCCCACCGAAATGTGTTTAGATCTGAACAGATCTTTCTCTGGAACTCTCAGAGCAGGAATTTCCTGACCTAACAACGCAAACACCACAGCATAGCATCCTATGTTTCGGAAGGAATTGTTTTGGTTTAAGGGTGGTGAAGCCCCTCCACTACAAGCTATGCAAAACAGGCAAACGGCAGTAGGAGGCAGATGGTAGTTCAAAATATTAGCTATTGGTAAATCCTGATATTTATAAATAAAGCTGGACCAGAGACCCTGGCTTGAACTGTGATCAGAAAGAAGCTTGTACCTTAAGTTGTCCCTTCTGGTCACTGGCAAAGCAGTCAGGCAACTAAATGTCGAGAACCTTCCCCAAGGGTCTCACAGTGTGGAGGAAGGATGGATATGGGTTTGCTGAGAAGTCTTGTTTTTTAACCTTGGCAATGCTCCTTGAATACCATTTCTTCTGTGAATATTATGGTGAGAGCAACTACATAATTAATGCTGACTCCAGTCCTTAATTTATCCATTAGACCAAATCATGTGTAAGAATTAATTTGTATCCACCCCACAGCAATACGTTTTTGTAAAATTCTGACTGAACACCTGATAACTTTTTGAGCACCAGGAACACAAAAACGAATTGGACATGGACGACTTTGGCCAACAATGGTACAGGTGCAGGAAAATTAATTATACATAATTATATGCAAAAATATTACATAGGAGTCCTGTATCAAAAGTCCTCATGGGGGAGGACCATCTTTGATGCTTTTGTAAATCCATTTAGACAGAATAGATAGGTTTTGTAAAGCTTTAAGATTAAAGAATCTGGAGGGCTCTTTTAGAGAATATAAAATTATGAATTCAAAATCAGTTTCAAAAGTGAATATGCAGAATGAAAATATAAACTACAAAAAAAATTAGAAAGCCATAGAGATGCAGGTCCCTCGCTTTTGCGATCTGTTGAGGCATTTTCTCAAAATGTTTCCTATTTGCCACCTGGTTTCCACTTAGAGCACTCGACAGTTTCCAGTGACTCCCAGAACTCAAAGAGTGGGCAAGCAGACCTTGAAATTTGTATCAATGTCTTCAGAGTCTATCTGTTCTTTTTTATTCAATTTTTTAATGTTTATTTAGTTTTTGAGAGAGGGGGGTGTAGGGGTGGGTAGAGAGAGAGGGAGACACAGAATTTGAAACAGGCTCTAGGCTCTGAGCTGTCAGCACAGAGCCCGACGCAGTGCTAAAACTCATGGACCTTGAGATCATGACCTGAACCAAAGTCAGATGCTTAACCAACTAAACCACCCAAGTGCCCCAGAGTATATCTTTTCTGAGGCAAATCTCCAGAGCTTGAGTTGGAACGTATCTTCAAATAACAGAGAGAGAAGTCTGCAAAAAAGGGAGGGGCATGGAAGAGTTCTGTGCCTGCACTGGGACAGTTTCTCGTAGATCTTCAGGAAAAACTACAGAGATCACATTAGGTCTGTTGTGTCTGTTTCTTATGGAAACGGGTGAAAAATTACTTCTGCATCTTGGTTGGTGTGAGATCAAAGCAGACTTGAGAAGTGAATTGATGTGTAACCTATCTATATTGCAGTATCTTACATGCCATGATAGATCTTTATTTGAACTATATTAGCTTATAATACATAACAGTATACACACTAAACCCCTATAAATTATAACATATGATCAGATGTTATAAGGATGTTTGCATTTGTATCCGGTATTAGTTTAATTGATGCTATACTATATCTCAAACTAAGAATATCTAAAATCATATCTTTTTTCCTGAAGCTTTCTCCTGTGTTTATGACTTCACTTAATGGCACTTATATCCATGCCATCTATCCAAACCAGAATCCCCAGGTCTTGTTCATTGTATTTCTGATGCTTCATGCTTAAGTGTTGGTCCCTTTTCCTTGTCGTGACCAGTGAGTGCTGTATCTGCTCAGGTAATGCTGGGTGCTGACCATTCATTCATTGCTAAGTTAATGAAGGGTGCATAAGGTACCCTGAATAATATCCTCCTGTTCCCTGCCCCCCCCCCCCCCGCCAACACTGAAGATGCCTATGTCCGCCTAG
>NW_027531504.1:8539643-8577948 GCF_008692635.1 Crocuta crocuta
TAGCCCCTAGAGTCTATGAGTATGTTACCCTACATGGCAAAAGGGACTTTATGGATGTGATGAAGGGTATGGATCTTTGAGATAGGGAGATATCTTGATTTTCTGTGTGGGTCCAATGTAATCATGAGCATCCTTATAAGAAGGAGACAGTAGGCCCAGATTTTTTAAAAAATTAATGTTTATTTTTGGGAGAGAGAGACAGACAGACAGAGCATGAGTAGGAGAAGAGCAGAGGCAGAGAGGGAGACAGAGAATCCGAAGCAGGCTCCAGGCTCTGAGCCATCAACACAGAGCCTGACACGGGTCTCGAACTCATGGACGGTGAGATCATGACCTGAGCCCGAGCCTGATGCTTAACCAACTGAGCCACCCACGTGCCCCAGTAGGCTCAGATTGAAAAAACAGAAGAAAATGTGACTGGAAATGGATGGGGAGAGAATGATATATTTTTAAAATTTGTTAAATGTTTATTTATTTTTGAGAGAGAGAGAACAAGCAAGGGAGGGGCAGAGAGAGAAGGGGACAGAGGATCTGAAGCAAGCTCTGTGCTGACAACTCGATGTGGGGCTCCAACTCACAAGCTGTGAGATCATTACCTGAACTGAAGTCTGAAGCTTAACTGGCTAAGTCATCCACGTACCAGAACAGGGATATTTTGGAGATGCTACCCTGCTGGTGTTGAAAATGGAGGGAGAAGCCAGGCAAAGAATATAGATAGCATCTAAGAGATGAAAAAAGCAACAAAATGGATTCTCCCTTAGAGCCTCCAGAAACAATGCAGTCCCAAACATCACCTTAATTTTAGCCCAGTAAGATTTATTTTAGACTTCTGACCTCCAGAACTATAGAATAATGAATCTGTCTTGTTTTCAGCCACTATGTTTGTGGTAATTTGTTAAGGCAGTAATAAGAAAAGATTACAATGCCAATAATTCATTCTTTGGCACTGTGGTCAAAATAGTCCATCCATCAGCCTGGAGTATTAAAAAAAAAAAAGCTAACATTAAAAAAAATATATTTAAACTCATCACTAAAAGCTTCACTTTTCTTTCCCTTGGGGTTTTCCTCTTCTATTTGTGTTGACCCAGAATCCCAGGAACCAATCTAGAACAAAGGGGTAAGCCAGAGCTACCTAGAGACACCAGGTGGCAGAGAGCAGGGGGCTTGACCCACCAAAGGTGGCTGTGAGTTTCACAATATCTCAGTGGAAAATCTGTGAGCATGTATCCATTGCTGTGGTGTTGGCCTTCCCAGGTCGGGGCCTTGGTGGTTAATTCAGGTAAGGGTGATCTCAGACTCTCAAAAGGCCATGCCATTTTCCTAATGCTGTCATATTTATACCAGGAGATGTTCCCATTCTCAGCCACGCTGTGCCAGAACGCTAAGCCCTGAAGATCAGACTTCATCACTAGTCTAGAAACCATTTCCCTAACAGGGAGCCCCCTTTTTTAGTTCCTCTTACTGCCAAGAGACCTCAGTTACTATCATCCCAATCCATTACAGATGTTGAAAGCCCATTTCTTCTTCAAGGAAAATAAATGGAATCACAGTCTCTTTCCTTCTAAGCAGACCATTTGGTCCAATGTAAAATTTCTCCTCCACTCCCTTGTGACCAACTCCCTACACTGGAGATATCGGAAAGGGGGGAAAAAAGACACCCTTCCACCTTCCTTAGGAAACAGAAGCCCATTCCCCTTATTTTCCACAGTTGCCTAGAAAGAGGGACAGTGAGTTACCAGGAAGCCAATTTTCGATATTTTGGGAAGAAAGAGCTTGACCACTGCAGGTTGGCACTGAAAAAACAAAACATTATGAGAGTCATGCATCTTCAGGAAGAGAGGCGTACACCACGTAGAGTTCCAGTCACTTAGTTGACTTGAAGTCTGGTCACTGTTGTGGTCCCAGTGTCCAGTGGCTGTGCGTGTCTCCACTGCCTTAGGAAATAGTGACCTGGTGGAATCACCAGCCGACAAACACTCCAGTTTCTCCATAAGAAGATGACTGCCAAGAGCTATATTTGAAATGATCTTGGCAATCTTAAGATTGACTTTTAAACTGTTATTTCATTTACTGTTACCTTTTGTTTTTTTAGAAGCATATTGGTTGTCTGGGGTGTCTTGGCTCCAGTAAATAGTCCCTGTTATTCTGTTTTATTTTTATTTTAAAGATATTTTAAGTTTGAGTTTTAATGACAAGAAAGAACAAATCTATTTTTACACTCTCATCAACATCTACCCTTGTCCTAAATTTCTATCCCAGGCTTTCATCTAGGCGAAAGTAAACAAAGACACAAATAAACAAGAGCCTTAACAATTTTAAGGAAATTTAATGAAAACATTCTGTCTTCCAGGCACTGTGCCAGGTGCCAAAAATAGAAAAAAATGAATTAAACTTAGTCCCTATTCTACAGAAGCTCCTGGTTTCATGGTACAGAAAAAAGCATGTTACCACCATAAAGTACACAATTACTCAATCCATATTTGAACTACTTTGTGCAGGTTTCTGTAGTTTCAAAAATGAACCCAAAGAACCTGAAGCCTACTCTCATGTAGTTTCGAGTCTGGCAAGGAGAGTGGCTTCTGAACTAATTTTTACAAGTATGTTCCATGTCTCCAAGGAAAAGCAAAGCATTGTAGGGAAATGCTTAACAGGGCCACAATCCAAATTTGAAAGCGGGGAGGCGGGGGACAAACATTAGTTTGGAATCAGTGGTGGGCAGTTGGGGGTGGGGTAGAGGAAGAGAGCAGAGAGAGGAATCTCAATATAGCAGTACAAACCCCCCTGAGGCTACAAAAACTATGAAGTGTCCCAAAAACCCAAGATTCCACTCTGTTCAGCTGCAGCAAAAAGGGGGAGGTGAGGGAGGTTTGTGTGGGTTATGTTTCAAAACCTTCGATGAAATCTAAGATCGTAGTAGTAGATGAATCTTTTTTTGTTAACTTTTTTTAATGTTTTATTTATTTCTGAGAGAGAGAGAGAGAGAGAGAGAGACAGCATGAACAGGGGAGGGTCAGAGAGAGAGGGAGATACAGAATCTGAAGCAGGCTACAGGCTCTTAGCTAGCTGTCAGGGGCTCGAACCCACAAACCATGAGATCACGACCTGAGCCGAAGTCAGATGCTTAACCGACTGAACCACCCAGGCACCCCAATAGTAGATGAATCTTGAGTTGACTAATCTTGAGTAGATGAAATCTCCCAAGAATACCGATATATCAACATCAAGAATTTTTTTTAACAATAAAACAACTGTACATATTCATGTGCATTGCTTTCGGTACTTATTCATTCAGTAAACATGTACGGAGTGCTCAGTGTGTGTCGGCTCTCCAGTAGACACTGAGAATGAAAAGTTGAATGAGGCACGGTCTCTACACACATCATATCCGTTTGTATCACGATGGAGGCAGATACAAGATGTGATAAAACCAGATAAGGAAACAATCCTATATTCATACTTTTTAAAGAGAAACAGTTATTATGCAGCTCTTCTGAGGTTTCTGCCCAAATCAAGGCTAAAAATGATAAGAGAGTGCTAAATGGCTGTAGAAATCCAATCTGGTTATAGGTCTGATTCTGGGAAGGTTTCACAATTCCAAGCGCCTGAGTTCCTCTCTTGATCTAGTGGATTTCAATCTCTGGAGGTGAGAACCAATGATCTAGAATTTTATCCCCCACCCCCTACCCAGTGATTCTGTGTTTATTCTGCAAATGGTACTTGGAAACTGCTGAAGGCAAGCCAGATGCCAGTGGGGCCATGGTTGCATTTCCCCAAATGTGTGCTGAAGGCATTAAGATGACATTTGTAAAGGGGTTGAGTGGTGTAATGGGTTGAATAGTGTCCCTACCATTCCCAAGTTCATGCATGAGTCCTAACTCCCGGCACCTCAGGATGTGACCTTAATGTGGAGATGGGGTCTTTGCAGAGCTAATCAAGTTAGAATGGGCTGTAATCCGATACGACTAGGGTCCTTATGAAAAAAGGAAATTTGGACATATATACACGTTGAGAATACCTTGTGAACATGAAGTTGGCCATCTACAAGCCAAGGAGAGGGCTTGGAACAGAACCTTCCCTCACAAGCCTCAGAGGAAATGAAATAACACCTTCTTCTTGGACTTCTGGCCTCCAGGACTATGAGATAATAAATTTCTGTTGTTTCAACCACATAGTTGGTGGTACTTTCCAAAGTCAGCCATAGCAAACTGACATAAGCAGTTAAATAAGTTAGGAAATTCTGACTTAGAGAGGTAAGTGATTTTGTTTTTCTACTGTGGGGCCTCAGAAGCTCAGATATGCTAATGTGTCCCATGGCCCCCTGAAAGGGGACAGTATGTGCGTGCCTGTTGTCCCAAATGTGATGATAGAATGCTTTTCATTTGTTGGAGAGCATTTCTTGAGACTGGAATTCTGTGATTCTGATGGAGAGAAGTGTTGGGCGTGTTTCTCTTGAAGAAGCAGTCGCGCTGTGAGTTTCACAACGGCAGCAAGGTCAGCCTTGTGGGCTTGGCTGCTTTCAGTAAATAAGTGATGGGGAAAGTTTTTGAATGCATTAGTTCCAAGCCATCACACCTCCTGGAAAAAATCAGCTCCAAGGGAACAGGCTCCTGGAAGTTATCAGGAACCATCCTTCTTGATCCACAAATCCTTTGATTCCTGTTATTTTACATCAGTGACTCTGGAAGCTGCCATTTGAAAGGAAAACAGCCAAGAAGTACTTGGCTTCTTAGTTGTCTCTCTTAGTGGGAGTAGTTCAGGAAAAGGAGGAACAATATGCAAGGGTGATTCTATCAAGTTGGACAAACCACTGCACATTTGTCTTCTGAGCACTCCATTTATTCCTATTGTTGTTCTTTCGTACCTTGCCAAAACAGCGATCCATCTTTCTCGAAATGGAACATTGGGAGACAAATGGGCCATTGTCATCGTCAATGGTTAAAAAAGTAAGACTGCAGAATTTAACTTGTGTATTTCAGTTATGAAACACACACTCCCACACAGAGTGAGGGAATTGACCTAGAGGAACCCAGGCTTTTTGAATTTTGCAAAAGTGCACTATTTCAACTTCTTATTTATCTGATCTGTTTTACTTTCTGGAAAGACTGGAATTAGACATCTGGATGTTTTAGACTTGATATTGGATCTACAATTTTGACAACTTTGTGACTAGTCCCGGTGAAAAGTTGGTATCATGCAAACAAAGTGTTCATCGATCTTTGTTTCATATTTATTTGTAAGCCACCATTTCTCAATTCAGCCCACCGTTCACAGCCCCCGCAGCCTCATTCAACATCTGCCTTCACCCTCAACATCCGCCTCTCCTCTTCACAGTTCCCTGTAACTGGGACCCATCAAGCAAAGCCATGGCCCACTTCCAACAGAAATGCAGCTTCTGTGGTTCTACTTCTAGAGTTTCAAACTTGGGACTGAGGAAGTTGAAAAATCTGTGTCTTTCACAGGCATCTCAGGAAAGTTTAATGATCAGCTAATTTTTAGAATCAAGACTACTCATTCGGCATTTGTCGAACTGTTTGTGAGACTTCTTTATCTGAGACCACCCTTGCCTCCACTGAGAAATTACTTTTTTTAGTTTTTTAATTAAAAAAATGTTTATTTTGAGAAAGAGCATGTGAGCAGGCGAGAGGCAGAGAGAGAGAGAAGGAGAGAGAATCCCAGGCACAGAGCCACATGTGGGGCTTGATCTCACAAACCATGAGAACATGACCTGAGCCAAAACCAAGAGTCAGAGGCTTAATGGCATCCAGGCACCCCACGGAATTACATTTTTTAATTATAAAAACTATCGAGAGTTATTTTAATGCCATTTCCCCCTCTCTATAAGTGTGCTTTTTACTCTTTGTGAAAGTAGTTATCTGTCTCCTCTGGCCATTCTATTTTAGCAGAGGAATATTTTTCTTGGTGTACGGATTGCCGTTCCCCTTGGGGTGTTCATTTTTCTCACTGTTGACCCTTGATTGTAATTGCCTGGGTTAGCACTGAGGAATCTTGAGTTGCAGACATGGAGTGAAATCCAGCTGTCCCTGTCTCTAATTGGCAAATTGTCGAGAGGAAGCCATTTCCCCTCAAAGTTGCAAGGTGGCTGGCCAGCCTCAAGGGTAGAGAGGACCAGGGCCCATCTGTCCAGCTCCATCCCTACTCCTCCAAAGCCAAGGAGACCAGCAGATGCCCCCAAGCTGGCACTCTGCCCTTTAAAGGTTCACAGATCCTTCTCCCCCAGACTGCAGTCTCTCCAGGAAGTTTGGAAGCCTGACTCTTCTCCCCGGCTCATCATTACTGGTGCATGGAAATCAGCTCATCACTAGCCTTGTCCAGCTGGACCTCCGGAGATGCGAGTTCCTGCATGCATCCTTCATGCCCCGTCTGGCACCCTGCCTCAGAGATGGTCTGCTTAAGTTGGAAGTTGAGTAGAATCAGAGCAGGGGGTGTAGGAGAAGGGGTGGCAGGGTGGGTGCCCAGGCCACCATTTTCCAACAATGCTCTCATTGTCACTGATCTTTCCATCTGTGTCTGTCTGATTTCTCCAGCTAAGGGGCTTTAAATAGACCCCCTAACACCACCATGCCTTACTTTCCTTATTTTGAGAGATGAGATCATAGTAATCTCCATATAAAATAGACATTTAAATCACAGTTACCACTATTGCACACTCTTTCTGGCCGGGCACCTGGCTAAGAGCTTTATGTTCATTAATGCCAAATGAGATAACAGAGCTGATGCACTTAGCACATTACCAGCCACACGTGTGTGCCCCAGACATGCCAGTTGCTCTTCCTTTTCTGTTCTTGCTCTTAGCTGCTGACCTCAGTGAGGTTAGACCCTGCCTTGCATAGTTTATAGTCCCCCTTTTTCCTCTGTACTTTGCAGAAAGGCACTCAACGTATTTGGTGGTTGACTAACTGAGTAGATCATATGCTTCCAAATGGCAATCTCCTATTTTCTCTACATTTGGTCAATTCAATTAATTTTACATGTTGCTCAAAGCCCTAGCTGAAAGTTCACTTCCTTTGCAAAACTCCACATCATCTCTCTTCCCTGATAGGATGTCATCTACACATTTTAGAGGTTATTTATCCCTAATTTTACCTCGTATACAAGTTATTTATGCATATGAACTATATCCTTTGCTAGAATACACTCCTTTTCTGCTCTAAGTCAAGCAATTCCTTCTTTTAAAAACTTGCCCCTAAAGTGTGGAAGAATTATGATAGGAAACAAGAATCAGAGAAATAGTTTCTTCATTTTTGGGGGGAGGAAAAGCTGTCAAATTGGAAATGGATCATGTGAATCTAGATAGCTTTGCAAGTTAGAGGTGGCCGCATGAGGAGAATACGGTAAAGCATTCTGGTTAAAGTGCTGTGTTGCCCTACCTTGGGCATCTTGCTCTCTCTTTTGGGTACTTTTTAAAATAGGCTTTTCCCCACTAATGCGCATATGCTCACCTACTCAAATAAATCAGCGTGTTCATTTCAATTGGCTCAGCATTTCTTTTGAAATGATTAGTCAATATTTTAGTCTTGACACTGCATATTTTACAAAATCTTTCTTTTATAGGTGATCGTCTTTTGGAATACAGCTTCTAATGAGCTGGAATCGGGCCTTCATTTAGGAGCAATAGCTACCCCAGCAGTGGGTTCAGGGGTTCTGTTTAGTACAGTGCATATTATTTCCTTGTCTGGTGTGGGCTCTGTCTTGTGGCAGTCCTTGATTAAGAGAATGTAGACGTCAGGAGGTAGGAACACAGATATGGACATTTACCCAGCAGGGTTTGAGTGCTGAAATACCTACCACCTACCCATCTTCTGGATCCATAATGAGCTTGACCTACACCAAGCTTTTAATATATATTAACTATTATTGATAAGGAAATAGGATACTTGGAAAAATTTGCTCAAGTACAGGCTACTGGAAGAAAAGATGCCAGTTTGGTTCAGTTTAAAACATTCCACGATGCCAAGCACTGTATCTTATTAGAGGTGTTGTGGCTAACCTCTTCCAGAGTGTGAAGTTGTCACTGGAAAGCGCCCGCCCCATTGTGACATTCATTTCTCAATCTTCTTGCACCCAGGTGCGGCTGTGTGATTTGTTCATTCCAATAACATGTGAGCAGAAGTGGGTTAAAAAGGAAGAGTCTCTCAAGCTTCTTTTTCCTTATGTTGGATAAGTTCAGGGGTGCTCCAAGGCTCTAGAAATGGTGGGGAGGCAGGGGAGGGGAATTCTGACTCTCTAAGTCATTATGAATTGCTCCTATTGCATTGTTTCTGTCCATGAAAATTAAACCCTGATGAGATTAGAATTTGGCCACTGAAATGTGGGGGCTTGTTTATGACATCAGTGTGCATTGCTCCAACTAATACGAGTATAATGAATGCCACTTGGTAGTTAATATGGATATATGATAAACCCATCGATCTTAGTTCGTCAATCTGTGGTCTCAGATAGAAACCGTTATAGTCAATCAGAAATTGAAGTGGGGCAGTGAGATGGGGTAGCTCTGAGGCAATACAGTGGCTTTTCTTTCTTATATTTTTTTAAACCTCAGATGCTTGTTGTAAAATAAGAAGGAAGCAAAAGAACCATGGAGTGGATTGGGGGTGGGGGAGCTCTTACACACTATTCCGGTGTTTCATCTTAGTAGTCAACTAATGAATGAACTAGAAATCATTCATATGCTTTCTGTTCAATCTATTATGTATTTGTGCCTTTTTAAAAAGTATATTGGAGATTCTGAAATATAGCCAATAATCCCCTTACTGAACTAAGAAAATAAAATAAAATTAGAAAAGCCTGCTAATAGCTTTTGTGTTTAGAAGTGTAATATCTTCCTGTGAGTTATTTTATAGGTGAAGTGTCTGGAATTGCTTATGAATACTGGGTTATAGATTTTTTTTCTTTCCTTTTTCCTTTTTTTTTTTTAACTAAGAGAACTTAAACATGCTATAGGAAAAAAAAAATCCCATTTTATCTTGTGGTGGAAATGTCAGCCACATTTCAATTCACTCTTAGGTTTCCCCTGAAAAGAATGACTTTTACGCATTACAATAGTCTTGTTTTTATAAGTGGTTAGTAATATCTGCAAATGTGTAAGGCATTCATTTTCCAGGAGCTCTTTTCTCCCTGGTAACACACCAGGAAATATCAGAGCGTTGTTATTTGAATTCTTTCTTAAGCTCTGACTCCCAGATGAATTGAAATTCAACTTCACAGTCAAATGAGTAGCCATTTAAAGCTCAGGTGTGTATTTCCTAAGACCCTCTCAAAGGATATATAACAGCTTATGTCTTTCCTAAAGACAGCAAACTGAATTTTAATTGGATCTTGCCTCTCCCAAGAGATCATTATACCTCTACTCCAAGGCCATATATTATAAAGCTTCAGTATGAATTGGAACATGGAGCCTGTGTTTGGGTTTAATATTTAAGGTTCAAGTTATAGCAGCTGACACCTGAGTCATTCCAGCAACTCCCCAACCAAAATTTTATTTAATGTGTGTTCCTCAAAACATGAACACACACACACACACACACACACACACACACACACGTATAACTTGCATGTCAAAATTCCATAAACTTTCAGATTATGAAAAACAGTTTGTTTTCTCAGGAAATACGTCTCCAAGGGGACTAGTTCCAAATTTTTCTTGTTTCAACCCTACCTTGACCTTGTCAGAGGGGAGAAAAAAAAAAAAGAAGCCATGGAAAAGTTTATATATCTTCCAAAGACCTGCTGACTCAGAACCAGACCTGGGAGATCCTCATGTGGAAAGAATCTTTCCGTCCAAGGGACAGAGATGGTATGAAAGATCATCTTATGCATAAGCACTACCAGGGCTAGTCTCGCTCTGGTCTTAGAACTTGGCAAGGCATCATGTAAAAGGAAACTCCCAGATTTGTGGGGCTAATTCACCAACACTAAATAACACAGTGCTGCACGTCTTTGTTCTTTACAGTTTAAGAATCCGTGTAATTTTCCCGAGTAAATCAGACTATGAAGACCAAGGTTAAAAATACTGTGAAAATACTCCAAAACATGCTGAAGAGTGGAATTCATACTCATAGCTCTTAAGGGGCAGTGTTATGGTCTTGCCTTATACAGTAACAAAGTGGATCTTTGTTTATTACATATACTTAAGACTAGTTGTGTTTTTTTTCCTCCGGAAAATTTAAGTGATAGCTTTCTTCCAAATGTGAATGTTTTAGAAATCTGGACTTTTTCCACTTAAATTTGTAGACAGAGACTTGGGCTGGCAACCAGCATACTAGGATAGAGAGCAATGTCTCTTGGTTTTTCTGAGATGTGGTTTCTTCAATTGTAACATTAGGGGGTTGAAGTAAGTGATCTGTAGACCAGTTAGAGTTACAACATTTCATGGTTCTAAATTTCAAGTGGCTTTTCCTCTATTTATACATCCTAGATTTCAGCATTTTTCTGCCATGATGTAAAAGAATATTTGGATTACACACTCAGAACACTCAGTGCTGGAATCTTAGACAGGCTTTAGCTTGTCCATTTATTTCTACTTAATTATCTTTCACTGGTAATGGACTTCTTGCCTTTCCTTCATTTTCTTTATCTCTCAATGGTATCAACAGCTTCTCAGTTACTAGGCTCAAAATGCTGGACTTTCCCTCAATTGTTCATTCTCCTTTGCCTCTGATGCTAAACCAATCACATAACTCTGTTGGGCACACCTCTGTGAAGGGTAAGACTAATTTTATAAAACAGAATTACAGAATTGGAAGGGATTCCTATAACTGGTTCATAGATTTTATAAAATTGCCTTGAGGATCTGAAGAAATATATGCACCATCTCCCTGGGTTGGGGGGATATATACGGATTTATATCTATCTATCTACATATCTATACCCACATATGCACAATTTTGCATATAATTTCCAGGCATTCAAGGACTTCATGAAGTTTACCCATGGATCTCAAATTAAGACTCCCTCAGGTAGGCCAAATGTCTCCAAAAGCAGAATTGCACTCAGGAACAATCCTGGTGGATGGCTCCCCGCATCTGCCTGAGTATTTCTAGTGAATGAATGAGCTTAATCCGTTTTGGAGCTTTCTCCTCCTTTGTTTGTAATGAAACCTTTATTATCGGAAAATTTATTTGGGGCTAAAATCTGTTGGCCTTAGTTTCCAGTTGATCCGAAAATCTCTCCCATAGTCTTCCAAATCTTTAATTTTCCATGTTAAATATTTACCATTTCTCTCTTTTATTGCATGGCTTCCAGACTGTTTCATATCCTGGTCATCTTTCTTTAGATACTCTATAGTGTTTTTACTTAATTTCGTTTCCTTAAGATGAATAACATTCTTTATATGTGATCTGAATAACCAGTATCTTGGTTATTGGAAATTTGCTTTCATTAATAGCATCCAATCATGACCGAAATCTTGGCCCTGTTATCTACTAGCCGTTTTGGCCTCATGTTGGTTTCTGAATCTCCTTCATTGTCTCCTTTATAAAATGGAATATTATCTTATTATAAACTTGTTATCTTAGGACATAGTAGGTACTCAATAAGTGATAGATGTTGTTATTCATTTGGATTAAGATCATTTGGGATATTATGGAGATTATAGCATAATTAATGACGGAAAATAAAAATCTCCAAAATATTTTTAACCACTGTTAAACTTGGCCAATCCAACCCCAAAACTGATACTAATTTTTTTTCTTTAAATGTGGAATTTCATGATTTCTACTGCCAAATTTTAACATACTGGGTTTGGCCCACGTGCCAAGCTCCTAAGACATTACTGAATCCCAATCCTTTCATCCCATGTGTTACCCGTCCTTCTCAGTCTTGGAATCTCCACTCAGGTGCAGGACAGAGGACCACTTCAACAGCACACTTTCGCCACTTCTACCCGAATTGACTGTAATTCATTAAACAACTCTCTGTCAGGACCAGAGTTTGTCACGTACCTTGCTGACAGCATGACACACTATGCATTCGGGGTTCCCCTGATCTTACTACCAAAAAAAAAAAAGAGGGGGAGGAGAAAATGACATTCGTGTGAAATAAGTTGTTCTGCATGAAGTCACCACATCTCAGCCATTTCACTGAGTTCGTTCCAAGTCCCCTAAGTCATAATAAAACTATGCAAAGAGAGCAGGGAATGTCCCTTATTTGTACACAGCCAAACAGATTTTGAGGTGCTTCCCTAAATGTATAACAGATTACTTCTTTGACTCACAGATTAGAGTGAAGCCAGTTTCAGGGGCAAGTAAAAGGAGAACACCTGTGTCTTCAGAGCATGGACCGGTCATTACTCTTGCAAATGTGGTGGCTGTTTGTTCTTCCAGGGAATGTCACAGAGCATGGCGGTGGAGCTCATCAGAATCTCTAAGGAAAAGTGGGGCAGCCAGGTGGGAACCTTCTCTTTCTGCCAGACTCTAATCCTCCCCACGCTTGGAAACAGGGAGAAGAAGAAATAAACTAGACATGCGTCCTTTCCAAAAGATCTGCTAAACTGAAACTCTCTGAGAAATTCTTCAGTGATCGTTATGAATGAAATTTTTTAAACAGTTTTTCAGATGAAGTTTCCAAACATATTTTAGTGATACAAAAAAAAAAGAAGAGAAAAGAAAAGAACTCAATACTAACACCCTTTGCATGAGCTCAGCCTGTTTCGCTCTTGCCTCCAGCTGTTGCATGAGTTAGGGTGGTATTTGGAAGGACAGCTCTTTCAGTTTGGAAGGTCGTGCAGGGGAGGGCGGAAGAGGAGAGGCAGACAGGCCGGCGAGCCAGCAGACGCACGTGGACAGGGCTCAGGGAGCTCCTCTTATTATTGGAGTGTCCCTGCCTGAAACGGAATCTGGGGATCTGGCCTCTAGATGCCAGAGGACCGTGACCTCTCTGTGAACCTGGCAGTGAACTCTCCTAGAAAGTGCTTTTGCTCAAGATCCCTGACATTCAGGAGGCCCTTTGCTTTGAATTGAGATTAATTGAGAGCTCTGTTAATCTAGCTGAGTGCACCTTCCCACCCCTGCCATCTATCAATAAAAGGAAATTTTAAATGTTTTCTTTTTATCAGAGTCTGTCCTAAAGTTTTAAGGTATGATAAGATGTAGGATATGAACATTTTCACTTTCTTCAGAGGAGGATGCGATAGCCAATCAATATATCTCTCTTATCTTAACCCAAGCTTTTATTTAAAGCAAATAACAAATGCCCCAAAAACATCTGGCTCTCATTTCCTGGCTAAAATGCAGAATGAATTAAATTCCCCAAATACATAAACTTCTCCTTACAGATTAGCACACGAATAAAGCAATGATCCTTTCAAATGAGTATTCAGTATATAAAATGAATGACCCTCATAAGAACACACAAACAGTACCCTAGGACATAGCGGGGAATTAATTTAGCTCTCCCCAATCCCTCATTATTAGGAATTCATTCAACTCTGGAAGAAATCGGCATTCTGAGTCTGTATGGCTTCTTCAGAAAGGTGGTGCTTTTGTATCATATATGCCATTTTTCTGAAAAAACAATACCTATCAGAGGCACCTGGTGGCTCAGCCAGTTGAGCAGCCGACTTCAGGTCAGGTCATGATCTCATGGTTGTGGGTTTGAGCCCTGCACCGGGCTCTGTGCTGACAGCTCAGAGCCTGGAGCCTGCTTCAGATTCTGTGTCTCCTTCTCTCTCTGCCCCTTCCTTGCTCGTGCTCTGTCTGTGTCTCTCAAAAAATAAATAAATGTAAAAAAAATGAAAAACAAACAAACAAACAAAAAACAATACCTATCAAATTGTGTGGCCTGTGCATGCTACCTTCCACTCTCATGGCCCAGGCACCTAACGTGAAAAACAAAAGGCACCTATCTCCTACCTGGCATACTTATGAGTATTAAAGATACCACATATAAGCACAGTCTCTGGCTTATCGAATGGCTGGCTGGCTGTTCTTCTAAGTAAAAGACAGTTAGAAGCAATGGCCTGGAGCTTTGGCCTTGCAGATTCCGGGGCCCCAGAGCAATTCTGCTGCAGAAACCTACTGGGGGATCCCCCTTGAGGGAAACTTACAGTGAATGCCTTGGGAACTTTATCCATAAATTCCCCTTGAGTTGATCTCTTGTCGAACCTGTCATAGGATGACTTCTATTAATTTTAAGAAATATAGTTTATTACATATTTTAGAGATCATAGAAGTTATTGATTCCAAGTGATTTTCCTCCCTATCGATCTGAGATTTGTAAGGACTTCAGCCATTCCTCAAGGTCACAAATTGGTCTGATGGTGAGTAATTTTAAAGAGATCTTTGGCCCAGGAAAGACTACTAGAGTCCAGGAGTTGGTAGGAAAGATGGGCCCACAAGAGAAGTCTGAATTTGTTTTCTCCTAAGGTGGACTCTTTTGTTGATACCATTTCCACAAACCACAGGGTAATGAGTCATTACTGGCCTGACCCAATTCTCTCAGGAGATACAAATTACATTGAAAACCCAGATATCCCAGGAAGGGCATCTCAAACTCCTTCAGGTCGCCCATGTAGCAGCGACAGAAAGTGATGATAACGGAGGGAGGTGGAGAAAGAGAACTAGGAAACCACCTTCCTTGTTTATAGACATGAGTAAAACAAACAAACAAAGATGAAGGAAACATTTCAAATTTTAACTTCTTCCCCCAACTCCTGTGTCTGCCTTTTTGAGATTATAAAACTTGGCAGATTTCATTGCTGGGCTAAATGTTTTGAAGAAGTGATTCATTGATCATTTCCTTTCACTTGACATATTTAACCAGATGAAATCAATGCTTCTTAGAGGGGCAATGGCTTTGTATAAAACAGCAACAGAAGTGGGTGACACAAAGTGCCATGTGATGAAAGAATCTTGTAGAAAAATTCCTTCTTTATCTCTTACTGTCTTGGTTGATAGCTTTCTCAAACTCATACGTGGATGGCTATATTAAGTTACTGGATTTATGAAGTCAGAGCACAAAAGATTTGTTTGTTTCTTTTTCTTTTTTTTTTTTTAGTGTTTGTTTTTGAGAGAGACAGAGCATTAGCAGGGGAAGGGCAGAGAGAAAGGGAGACACTGAATCCCAAGCAAGCTCCAGGCTCTGAGCTGTCAGACTGAGCCTGATGAGGGGCTCAAACTCAAGAGAGATCATGACCTGAGCCAAAGTTGGACTCGTAACTGACTGAGCCACCCAGGCGCCCCAAGATTTGCTTTTTTCAGTTTTCTGTGCATTTACTTGTGAACCAAATTGTCTTAAATGACACATAGGAAGACAAAGAAGCTTTGTTTTAAACTGAGCAGAAGAGATTGAAAATATAATTACATTAAACATGGAAAGTACCATCCTTCTTTTTTTAAGAACGCACTCAATTCCAGCATATTTAAGAAACAGTGCCCCAGCTTAACACATTTACGTCACAGCAGCACAGAGTCTGCTCCCAGGCTTTATTCCCGGCAGTTCAGCGAGTTGGGTATTTCAACTGGAGAATGTGCCACAAACAAAGGTTTTTGTTTTTGTTTTTGTTTTTGTTTTAAATTTTAATCCCTTCAGAGAAAACATTAAGGGACAATCACTGCTTCATTTTGATTGTCACCTAGATTCAAAACTGTGCAACCGAAGATGGTTTGAGAGGACAGATGGCCCTGGCAATGAAGAGGGGTGGGGGGTAGGGACAGGAATAAATGAATACACTGTTTTCTGTATAAGCAAATAAAAGGGAAGGGGAAACAAAAGAAATGAGCCAGCTGCAGCTAAATCAGAGAGTACCTCTAAACATACCTTGAACTTTCCTACGCTGGGAGACCTACTTCTCCTTTAGCCAGTTCTGCACAGATGCACAGGCGTTCATGCCACTGAACCTGAGAATGTTGCCTCTCAGAGATCAATACCGCATTTTTGCCCAGTGCTGAAACTTGACAATGCCATGTGGGATAACCAGCAAGGGACTGCTGACCGAGGCAGGGGGACTCGAACCACACTCGTTTGATTTGGGTTGAATCGCACATCTTGGACAGTGTTTGGTCAAGTGAGCAGGGCACACAAAAGACCTCGCTCCTCTCCATGCTGTGCTGGGGGGGGACTGAGCCTTGGGTACTAGGATGGCCACAATGGTGGGGGCAAAATCCATTAGAATGCTTGCTGCTGATGGCTCTGGGCACTGTCAGCTTTTGTTTACTCCTTCTTACACGAGGAGGTTGCAGCTGTTTCTTTCTGTAAAAAGGAGGAGAAGAATGTAGCAACCCACCTCCCATTTTCCCCTCCTCCGAATGTTTGTGGAGCCCAACAGCTGTCCTTGCAAATGCTGCCACCCAGGATTGGGATGGCTGTACATGATCAAGAATGGAGGGGCAAAGCCCAGATTCTCGGCTGGCTCGAGGTGGCAGGTGGGAATGAACTGTTCTTTTAATGGGCTCATGTGATGCACTCCTGTGGGGATTGACTCAAAAAAGGGGGGAAAAAAAGCAAGCATTTAAAGGAGGCAATGAAGGAAAGTTGAATACACACATCTTGTATTTCATACTTACAGATCTGAATGGCTATGAGGCATGAATTCACTGGTTGTTAGTGCTGGAAGAGATTTGAAAGGTCCTCTTGTCTAGGAGTTTTCAAATTATTTTTAGCAGCAGACTTTTTTTGTGGGGGTCCTGATCACATCTTAGACCAGGAGTATCATGTCACGAATGGAAATACCTACATAGAACAACATGGCCGTCAATAAAAAGAGTGGGATAAAAGAAAAACAACTTTGGGGCACGTGGGTGGCTCAGTCGTTAAGTGTCCAACTTCGGTTCAGGTCATGATCTCACGGTTCGTGGGTTCGAGCCCCGCATCAGGCTCTGTGCTAACAGCTCAGAGCCTGGAGCCCATTTCAGATTCTGTGTCTCCCTCTCTCTCTGCCCCTCTCCCACTCGTGCTCTGTCTCTCTCTGTCTCAAAAATAAATAAAAAAATTAAAAAAAAAAAGAAAACAACTCTAATAACAAATGGACTCAACCGTGGGAACACAGTAGGAGTGTGGTGGGGACTGTGGCAAGCTGGCTGTGGTCGGGTGCCGGCTGCTACTCCCTTCCAGCATATTGCTACCTTTGCCAGGCGGCATTCTTCCATCGGTTCATGCACTTACTAAGTATTTATTGAACCCTTACTATATACCACGTACTATTTTCTACATACATACAATGATAAGATCCCTGCTCCCATAATGCTTATGTTCTAGGGAAGGAGACAGCTAACAAAAAAGGAAATGCACAAAGATGAATGTACTTGTAAGTAGCAAAAAATGCCAAGAAGAAAAGTAAAGCAGGGAAAGGGATAGGGAAGAACTGAGAAAGGAGGTATTAGAGAGAACTGTCTGGAATGGGCTTTTATAGGACTCCATTAGAGTAGAGAGTTGAATGATGGGAAGTAATGAGCCATGTGCAGAACCAGAGGGTGAGGAGGGTGGCGGGATCTGGGTAGAGTGGAAGTTGGTGAACATTCCAGGGAGTAGAAAAGAGAGTGTGGATCTCGTAAGGCAGACTTTGTTTTACCCGACCACCCCCACTAACTGAGCACGATTTGGAATTAGATCCTAGTTCAAACTCTTGTGTGTATCTTAGATGATAGACCAGAGAGGTGAAGATGTTGGTCCAAGGTCATACAGGGATGTACTCAGACTGGAGCCCGGCTCTTTCAGCCTCCATCCAGTCCAGTGCTGTTCTCCTAACAAGTGTATGCACTCATCGTCTTCTTCCGTGCCCCAAGAGTGGAGTAGTCTTAATAGAATCTACATGACTAAGGCTTCAATGACTAATGAATAGCGACACTATTAGCAATTTCCTATTGGGAATTCAAGGAAAATATCTAAATTTTCATTGAGTGCTGTCCCAATCCACCTAGTCAATTCCTACCGTGGAGTATAATTCTATGTTGTATACAGCCTTAACATCTTTCTGGGCTTTTTGCAAATATGATTAATGCTTAAGTAATTTACTCTTATCTGATAGATTAAATGCCACAGTGACAGAGGAGTCTAGAATATATGGGGAAAAAATCTAAGTTACCAGTAAAGAGAACAAAATGTATCTACTAAGTCTGACCAATTTCAAGAGGCATGAGGATATTTTTTTAAAAATATGCTCAAATTATCCAGTTATCTCACATCCCCAGTTCACTTTCCACTCAAAAGTTAGGTCAGCCAGGAGATGAAATAACAGTCTTTGACAATCTCTGGGCCCAAAGAACAGAATCCAACAGATTGCTTCTGCTCAGTCAACTGACTGCTTGTTTTCCAGTCACTCCAACATCGACTTCAGGTAGAAAAAGAATATTGACATATCAGAACGGATAAAACCTTAAGGCAGTGGGGCACTCCTCACCCTTTCCTCCTCCACATGGGCCACAGCCAGCACCCAGCTGGCCTCCACGTGTTCTGAAAGAGCATGACTTACAGACTGGCTCCAAGACAAAAATGCATCTTTATCTTCTGGAAAAGGTATACAGTGTCCTCTGATATTTTTTAAACCTTTTTTATGTTTATTTATTGATTTTGAGAAAGAGACAGAGAGAGCAAGTGGGGGAGGGGTGGAGAGAGAGAGAGGAAGAGAGAAAATCCCAAGGAGGCTCCACACTGCCAGTGTAGAGCCCCATGTTGGGCTTGAACTCATGAACCATGAAATCATGACCTGACTCAAAACCAAGAGTTAGGTGCTTAACTGACTGAGCCACCCAGGCACCCCAAATGTCCTCTGATATTAATGACCTGCAACTTCTCTCCTCATTTCCTAAATACAAATAAAATTTGTCTTTCATTCATATTGTATTTTAAAAAATACATAAGGGTTGAAGAATCACAGAATCTCACTCAAAAGAATCTCTTTTGTATTTCGTTTTTTAAAAGTGTTTATTTTTTAAATTTTTAAATATTTATTTATTTAGAGAGAGACAGGCTATGAGCAGGGGAGGGCAGAGAAAGAGGGAGACACAGAATCTGAAGCAGGCTCCAGGCTCTAAGCTGTCAGCACAGAGCCTCACGTGAGGCTCAAACTTGTCAACTATGAGATCATGGCCTGAGCTAAAGTTGGACACTTAACTGACTGAGCCACCCAGGCACCCCTATTTTTTCATTTATTTATTTTTTTAGTCAGTAGATGTGAAAAACGCAATCATGTCCCACTCACTGAAATCTTTTGAAATGCCATTAGAATTTCCCAAATCTTCTAGAGAACACTAAAGGAAATCAATAGAGATCTTCCCAGGTGTCAGGAGTTTGACTAACTAATGTGTCACTCATTTTGTTTCACCAGTTAGAAGGCACTCAGTTGTTAAATACTGGCTGTTTCATTCTTAAGTGTTTATTTGTTCTTCAGTGGTGGATTTTATTTAATAAATATCAATAACAATGGCAAAACTCAAGAAAGAAAAACAAACTGTAAAATTATAATGTAGTTTTCTCTTTTATTAAAAGTACAGTGGAAAATTATCTTAAGATGAGCATGGACCACATGTGGGATGTGTCTCAGAAATATGTATGTTTTTGTATCTGTGCTTTGGGATTTCAATTTAGTTAAATCTATGAATTTAACTAAACAGCGGGGGAGGTGGGAAAATGTGGGTACAATTTATATGGTTGCTTACAGTCTCTATAGAGATTGGACTAAACCAATGATATAAGCAAAACAATATAAGCAATAAATATAAGCAAAAATAATATAAGTAAAATAATAGAATCATCATCAAGTATAACATTTGTGTTACGAAAATTATAAAGGGCTAACGTTACTGGAGAAGGGTTGATGGAAAATGAAGTTCGGATTGGGTCTGAAACCATGGGTTAGGACTTGGCTTTGTGGAGAGAAAAGAAACCTGGCAGACAGATGAGCAATCATAAAGCCATAAGGAAGCAGCAAGCGAGCCCTGTATGTGAAGGACCGTGGGGAGGGTGACAAGATCAGAGCAGAGAGGACATATGATAGATACTAACAAGGCATGCCCGTGTTGTCTTGTTGTAAAAGGCCCTTGAGAACCCTTGCTGGAGGCTTTGAGAAGATACGCCGATAGTGATACACAGGAAGATATCTGAGGGAGGTGGGATCAAAATTTCAAAAATCACTTGGAAATTTGCTACCACATTCCCGCATCAGTGGCCCCAGAATAGTATTGACAAAAAGAAAAGAGATCTGAAGAAAAAGAAGTACGTGGCATAAATACCCAATACTACCTCCCCCTCATGGGGCATAAACTCCAGGAGACCGTAATCAGGACTGAGGCTGAGACCTGCATGTGGATGGTTTTAGCAAAGCGTTATGTCAAATGACTCTTGCAGAAAGTAAGACAGAGGCCAGACCAATCAATTAAAAGTCTTCGCACGTGTGTAGGCTGTCCTTTTACCTTAGAGAGCCCGATCGTCATGTAGGAAAACAACCAAAGAGTGAGCTATGCTTGGTGAGCCTCTGTCTCCATTGGCCTTGGCAATGGCTGAAGGTTGATCTCTGAACTCCCAAAACCCTCCTCCAAATCCCAGCCACCTTTTCAGTACCAAAACTGGTGGGAACAAGCTCTGGGGCAGTACTCACAAGTCTCCTGAGTTGCGTCTTGACTCCGTTACTTGCTTCATAGTACTGACCTTGGGAAGTCATTTACACTTTCAAAGTCTCATTTATAAAATGAGACTAATGGCAACTTCCTGGCAAATTCAGAGAATTGTTAGGAGGATCTGAGAAGATATGTATTAATCTTCTATTAAGACCAGTAGGGCTCCATGAGGATGGTGGGCACTGGAGGAGACTGAAGTCCACTTGTTAACTGTTTGCCCTGCTCTGGTTTTAAGGGTATGGTTTTTTAAAAAAAAAAAAAAGATACGTAAGAATCATTCTCATGCTAGGAATTTCAAGCCTTGATCTGAAGAAACAACTCTGGTCCAGTGATGTGTTATTTAAATGTTTTGGCTGGGGAGTGTCTTTTTGAGCTCCAAATGAAAATTTACATGAATCTTCAATGAATGAAACATAGAAAACAGGGAGTCAGTTTTAGTAAGAATGTTTTTAAAAATAATCTTTAATATTTACTTGTTATGAAAACTACCGGTAGAAGTTACAAAGTTTTTCTGATTGACAGGAAATGAGAAATGGAAACCATATCCACTTCATCTTCCAGTTTTATATATTTTTTACTTTGGTTGCATAGTGTTGCAGATCCACATAGATAAGTGGCTAAAAAGGGCAATAATTAATTTCATAAGCTTACCTTGAATTCTCTGCAAAATCTTTAAAGAAACAGAACAGGAAAAGCTTTGCTTCTGTCTGAGCACAACAAAAGTTAACAGACCCCACATGTTAACACATCGAGAAAGAAAATAGGTTAAATCTGGTACACACTGTATGAGTATAAGTTTTATGTTATTAAGGTGTTTTAACTGGTAAAAAAATAACATTGTTTGGATCAAATATTTGTGGAACCTTTGAAAGAACTCTCTGGAACCTTAAGTGTCTACAGAATTGTATATGAAGTTGGCCACATGCATTGAGCACAGGATACTCTTCTAATGTGCTTAATTCTTCTTAATTCTCATAACCACTGAATGAGGTAGATGAGACCCTGTGACAAAAGTCACGCCATTTTGCATAAAGCACACAGTTGGTAAATAGTCCAGGAAAGATTCCAACCCAGGTGTTTGACTCCAGGGACTTAAGTCCTGGAGGAGGAGAATGGATTCATGTTCTGTCTATACAGGTTCATAGTCAAGCTGTTTCGGTTTTCACACCAACCAATTATGGATCAGTTGTGAAGCTTGGTATGACACGATCTGAAAACCTGGGCACTTAGTAGGTGTTTAATAATGTTTGCTGAGTCTATGAATTTACCCCATGGCTGACTTCCCCTCACAAGCCAGCTATGTAGAATCCTTTAATACAGGGGTTGGCAAACGACAGCCACAGGCCAAATCTGGCCCACCACCTATTCTTGCAAATAAAGTTTTATTATAACACACCTACTCATGTACGTGTGTGTAGTGTCCATGTGTGGTGACAGAGACTATATGAGTCACAGAGTATGAAATACTCACTGTCTGCTCCTTTACAGGAAAACATTGTCAATCCTTGGTCTGATATAATAACCATATTTTCTGTCACCTTCTCATAACATGTAACCATCTCAGATAGCATTCAGCTACATGTATTTGAAGAAGGCAAGGGTGAGGCCTCACCAATGTGCCTGCATGAAATCAGGACAGGTGAGGTTGTTTGGGCATAGTAAGTGCTCTCTCTGCTACCACCCTGTCCCTGCTCAGTCTACTAACACATTTTGGTCTGCATCCAGAATTTTTCGGCATGTCTTTTACACACATCGTAAAACATGGTTATGTTGATTTTTCAATCCCATCTTTTAAAAAATCCTTCCTATGAAACATAACCGTGACTTAACACTTAATGGTTTGCAAAATTCAGGAACTTTTTTTTAAAGAAAAGATTGGACTATTCTCCATCATGAATGAACAACAACAAAAGGAATAATGTTAAGTTGGATGTTACTGAAATTAGATAAAGCAATTATTTCCTTTGAGTTTAAATTGTCATTTGTAGACTTTCTTTTCTGTAACTTAAGGAACACATAATTTGAGAGAGGTAGGGAAGTGATATGGGTTCTACATCTCATTCTACAAGGCGGACAGGATGCTTTCAGTAAAAAAAAGAAATCCATATTATATTTGTTAATCAGATCGCACTGACAATTTCAAACTTCGTCCTGCATTTCCATAACACATTTGAAATGTATTAGAAAGTGAACATTAGCAGAATGGATTCAAAGTTCCAAAAAGCTCAGTTATCGGGGCGCCTGGGTGGCTTAGTCGGTTAAGCGTCCGACTTTCGGTTAGGTCATGATCTCGCGGTTCGTGGGTTCGAGCCCCGCGTTGGGCTCTGTGCTGACTGCCAGCTCAGAGCCTGGAGCCTGTTTCAGAGTCTGTGTCTCCCTCTCTCTCTGACCCTCCCCTGTTCACGCTGTCTCTCTCTCTCTCCTAGAAATAAATAAAAATTTAAAAAAAAAATTTAAAAAAAAAACCAAAAAGCTCAGTTATCACTCCCCTACCTACAACCTTAGTGAACTGTGTCTGCAGGTGAAGCTTTCCCTACCTATGGAAACATATTTGTGTTTAGACAAGAAAGCTATAATATTAATTTTTAAGTATATAAGGCAACAACTAAAAATTTGAGTAGAAATCCCTGTCATTCATTCATTCAACGAATATATACCAGACACCAATTACGTGCTGGCCACTGGTTATACCTGACATCCAACCTAGCCATGTTAGCAGTCCTGATGGAGCTGGGGAAGACAGATAGGAAGTAACACTTCAATTTCTTTTTTCAAATTTTGATGAACACTCTAAAGAAAACAGACATTGTGAAGTGATAGAGAAAAATATGGTAAGAACCATCTCAGGTGAACCATGGTGGTTGTGGAAGGTAGACAGGAAGAAGTTCTGGATGCGCAAAGGTCCTGAGACATGAATGAAATTGAGGTACTCAGTGGACCGAAAAGACGACAGTGTGCTTGGAGAAAGCAGAAGGAGGTGAGGTTGCAGAGTGCAGAAAGGATCTCCCGAGCTATGTCGAGAGAAGAACAAGTAAAGGTTTGATAGTTTTTTTAAAGAAAATGTTGCTCTTTTACTAAAATGGGGACCATTTCAAGAAAGCTTGTCTGGATGAACTTTTGATGTCTCTTTAGTTCGACATTATTGCTCATCTATTTGTCTTTGAAATCTCCAGCTAAGGGAAAGGTAGTGATTGTGTAATATGACACGCCCTTTTGTGGATAATTATATAATGCCACTAGGGTAAAAGCATTTAGAAAGAAGAGGTAATTTTACTCTTTTCAGCCTGGAATTTTTAGTAGATAAAGATAAAACATTTCAAGCTGTCTCCAATACATTGCCACCTCTGCAGAGAATCAAATTACTCTCCTTTCTCCTCTTTACAAAAGATTCATGTCTTAATTTATCATACTAAATAAAAACATTTATGTAAACCCTACAAACTGCATCCCTGAGTAACCATGAGAATCCAAAGAGAGTAATTAATGCAGGATTCATCTATATATATTTTATATTTAACTTTTTTTGCAAAGCCACACAGTGCTGCAATTTATGATGCTATAATAAGGAACTTGACAGGGGATTACAACTTTTGAAATGTTAGTGTTTTGCAGATGATAAATTTATGACACTGCCACTTAATCCATGTAAGAATATGATCTCATCAGATGTTGCAGACCACACTGAAATTTAGAGGAGTCTTAATAAAGTGATAAAACAATGACGATAATTATTAGAATGAAAGCCAGTTATCCCTAAGCAGCTGGACAGAAGAGAGAGGTCAGGATTAATGACCCTTTAGAGCCAAGAAGGGAACTTGGCACCTTCTGTGTTGTGGGCTGCTCTGCTTTGAAGGACTTGGTTGTGAAATAGGAGATGCTAGTATATATCCTGTTAATATCGCTCACCATCAAATAGGATCAATACAGAAATGGGAAAGGTAGAATTTCAAGTTCTATAGTTTCCACCTGCAATCTCACTGGTAAATGGAAAAGCCTGGATTGATTACTTAGAAGATTAAATTGCTATTATTGCTAAGCTGTTATGGGGAGTGGATTATATATCCTTTGTAAGCGTGCTCTTCTGAGAAACATGTGTGGTGTCTTGGAAGGAGGAAGATTAAGAGTCAGAAGACTTCATCTGCTCACCGCAGATTAAGTACGACCTTGGATAAGTCACTTAATCTCTTTGTCAGCTTCCTCATCAGTAAAATAAAAGCCAGAATACATTGTCTCTTTTGCCTACTTCACTAGAATTTTTCAGTCAAAAGAAAACATTTGGCTCTCTGTGAAGCACTATATTTTTGCATTAATCATTATATTTTGTTTTATAGTAGGAATCGAGAGATTAATATGTGGTCACTTTAATGTGGTCATCCTTTGTGCCTTGTCACATTTTTGGGATCCGAGGGACATCCGCACCTTAGGAGATGCCACCTTGCGGGAGACAGGTTACAGATGTACTTTATCTTTGTAGTTATACTTGGTCTGATAAAAAAATAACTGTAGCATTCTTCCTTTTGCTTAAGATCCTAAGGTGTGATTAGGAGAATGGAACTCTTACAAGGAGAACAGAGCAGCTAGGTAGGCTTCAATCAGTCCCAACTCTCTTCTACTGTCTCTTGGTGGTTACAATCATTATACATACAGCTGCCTTTGGGACATCTCTTTTGCATGTCTCCCAGACACTCAGTGTGTCTGCAACCGAATTTGTTTCCCCTCCTTCTCAGAACAAACAATATCATCATCTCTTTCATGGCCAAACCCAGAAACCTGGAAGTCCGTTCAGATTTTCTTCTTCTTGTTCAAGTCCCACATCTATACCCAACACCAAACCTGTAGATTCAATTTCCTTGATTTATTGTACAAACATACATTCCGTTCTCATTGTGTTGCCTCTGTCTTGAGTCTGATCTTTATTTTTACTTAGCCAAATTGCTACAGTAACTTTCTGGGTTTTTTGTCTTTTTTTTTTTTTTTTTTTTTTTTTTTTTTTTTTTTATCACCANCTCTTTAGTGATGGCACACTAACTTCCTAAACTGGATATCTGACCAACTTTCCCCCCTGTTCAAAATCTGGTAATGATCCCCGGGAGCATTCAGGCCTTCCAAGTGACAGTATCTTTGCAGATATGATTTTGTTTTCTACCCCCATATCTACCCCCAATCGAGCCTCATTCTCCACATCCTGAAGCAGCCTAGAAAATGCCTCTTCCCATTATAAGCCAGAAAAAACTGTTGTCTATTCTTCAAACTTCAGCTCTATTGCCACCTCTTTCTAGAAGACTTCCTGATGTCTATTTATTTTAATGTCACTCCTCTGAGCTCTTAGAGTGCCCTATGTACCTTTTTACTGTATTCTAGTAGTAGTAGCTACTGTGTGAATCCTAACTAATTCTAATCTAGATGTTTTCCTGTGTATCCCTAGATTTTAACAGTGATGGGCACATAACTTGGTATTCAATAATTCAACTTTTTTGGCATGAAAGAATCAGTACATCTAATATGGTGGCCATGCCAGAAGGGAAGATGAGTCACTCTGATGGATTGAATGAAACAAGGGAAGCCAAACTATAAGGGCGTTTCCTGGGAAGGCATGGAAGTGAAAACTTAAGGAGGCAAAAGGGAACAAACTGAAAAAGAATGGGAAGCAAGGAGACCAAGAGAAGTTCAGGATAAATCTTACAAAAATAGTGTTCTGTCCAAGGGTTGCCATGTCTAGTCAGTTATGGAGAGCATCCTCAAAGTTATCAGATTACCACAGACACCATGTATTCTACAGCATTTGAGGACAAGGAATAGTCAGTGCAAAGACAAGAGTGTGTTTCAAGAACATACAGAAGGCCCGTTGGGCTGGAGCAGAGTGAGTGAGGGTGTTATGGGCTGACATGTGTCCCCTCACATTTCATATATTGAAGCCCTAACCTTTCGTACATCAGAATGTGACTGCATTTAAAGACAGGGCCTTTTAAGAGATGATTATGTTACAATGAGGCCATTAGCGTGGGCTCTAATCCTATTCAACGGACATCCTTATAAGAAGAGAAAATTTGGACACACAACAAGACACCAGAGAGAAAACCACGTGAAGAATATTGCCAAAAGGTGGCCATTTGCAAACCAGGGAGAGACACCTCAGAAGAAACTAAACCCGGTGACACTTTGATCTTGCTTGGATTTCCAGCCTCCAGATCTGTGAGAAAATAAATGTCTGTTGTTTTAGTCACCCACTCTGTGGTATTCTGTTATGCCAGCCCTAGCAAATTAATATAGAGGGTAAGAGTAGTAGATATAGTCAGCAAAATAACAGGAGTTTGAGCAGAGGGTGGGGTGGGGGGCGTAAATTATGTTGTGGGGCCTTATAGGTCATTGTAAGGACTTAAGGTTTCATTCTAGTGAAATGGGGACTATTGGAGGATTTGGAGCTGTGATCTGGCTTTTACCTTCGTGGAGACAGGGAACTGAAAATGCAGGAGTCACACTGACAAGGTGTTCAAAGTTGTCAATTGTGTAGGAGAGAAGGACATTGGGGGTGCTAACCCCCTCCGATTACCAACTGAAAAAAAAATGAAGATCCAAAGTGGGAAAACAGGATCCAAAAGGGACTTGCCCAAGATGACTGAGTAATTGTGTAGCTATCCTAGAATGAGAGTCAGGCATTCAGGGCTCTTCACTCCTTCGTGCTTGGAGAGAGTTGCATTTGGCTTCTCAAGTAAAGAATGCAAGTTTGATTGCATAATATTTTGGGGAGGCTGGAGGTATTTGTGTGAGCAGATGTTAACACTGGAGTGAGTTATGGTAGCCATGGAATATGCTGTGATACCCTCAGCTGCCCGTCCATGTCTCTGTGATTCAAGGACACGTAGCTTGACAGACTGGCAGGAGCAAGTGGAAATTATTCATGGGCTGTAGTCACAGACCGTATTTCCACAGATGTCCTTCATGGTGGATCGTTTCACTGATAGAACAATTTTCAGAGATGATAATAGCAAAAGCTGATCTCCAAACTGTTCTCCAACATGCTAGGACAGTGGAGAATTCTGATTTTAGATTAATAAAGAATTTGTGTGTGTGTATACATATGTATGTATATATACATGAAATATGTAATTTATGTAATACATTTATAACATATACATATGTACATATAGTACGTGTACTATATCATATATGTGATATAGTATGTGTACTATATCATATATATACTGTATGTATATATATTATACATATGTGTATATACTATACATATGATATATGACTGTATCATACAGTACGTGTACTATACCGTATATATTATAATGTATATATAATAGATAGATATCAAATTTGAAGATAATAAAATATGCTTAACAATTTAAATATGCTCAATTAAGTCTAAAGGATGTTGCATAGAGGTTTGAGTTTAAATCACAATTCTGGCTCTTAACTAACTGCATGAACCTGGAAGCATTACTAAACCTCATCAAGGTTCAATTTCTTCATCTGAAAAATAGGATAATATTCATGAATAACTCATAAAGTTGTGACTCTTAAGATGATGAGGCATCATGGTAAGTGTTCAATTAGGGTATCTTTATTTTTATTAATTTTTTTTCTCTTCTGCTCACTTTGGGTTTAATTTCCTCTTCTTTCTTCTTTTTCTAGTTTCCTAAGGTGGAAGCTAAGATCATTGATCTTCCTTCTTTTCTAATGTAAACATTTAATGCTATAAAAACTTCCCTAAGTATTGCCTAGTTCCATTCCATAAATTTGATATGTTCTTTGTTTTCATTCAGATCAAAATACTTTCTAGTATTTTTTTGTGATTTTTCTCTGATCCATGGGTCAATTTCCAAATATTTGGAGAGTTTTTACAGGTATATATTGCTAGTATTGAGTTATAACTTAATTCTCTGATGGCCAGAGGACATATTTTGAATAATATTAATTGCTTAAATTTATTGAGAATTGTTTTATGGCTCATAATAAAGTCTATTTTATTTTATTGAATGCTCTATGTGCACTTGAAAATAAAGTATATTCTGATATTGTTGGATGGAGAACTCTACAAATACTAATTAGGTCAAGTTGGTTGATAGTGTCGTTCTAGTGGCCAAATATTCTATATCCTCACTGATTTACTCTCTACTTTTGTGACCAATTACTGAGAGCGAAGTATTGAAATTTCCAACTATAATTTTGGAACCATAAAATGCCAGATATAAATATAGTCCCTTCAAAATTTCTTTGATTAGGGACACCTGGCTGGCTCAGTCGGTTGAGCGTACAACTTTGGCTCAGCTCATGATCTTGCAGTTTGTGAGTTCTAGTCCCACATATGACTTGCTACTGTCAGTGCAGAGCCTGCTTTGGATCCTCTGTCCCCTGTTTCTGCTCCTGCACCACTTGCGCTCTTTCTTTCTCAAAAATAAACATTAAAAAAAAAAAGAATTTCTTTCATTAGAGTTTGCATGGTTTACCTTTTACCATTGTTTTATTTTTAATTATTAAAATCTATTTGTTAAGTGGTATCTTTCAGGCATCATACGGTTGGCTGTTGCCTTTTTGTCCAAACTAACAATAACAGTCATTTAATCAAGGGTCTAGACTGTTTACATTTAATGTAGGTATTGATATTGTTGGTTTTAAATCTTTCATATTGTTATTTGCCATTTATTTATCTTTTATTATTTATTCTTCTTTCCATTATTTTTTGTATTATGGGCATATTTTTATTATTCTGTTTCATTTTTATTATTGGTGGGTTAGCTATAACTTTTAAAATTATTTAGTGATTGCTATGGGGTTTACAATATACATATTTAACTTATCACAATTTACCATCAAGTAATATTATACCACTTCACATATGATATAAGAATCTTACAACATTGCACATATCCATTTCCTGTTTGATCCTTTCTGCTTTGTTGCCATACTTTTCACTTCTATTTAAGACATAAAAATCAATATTCATTTGGTTTTTTCTCTTTGAAGAGCTGCCCATCTTTTAAAGAGGTTGGAAAGTGACAAAAAAAAAATCTATTCTATGTTGACCCAAATTTTGTCTATTTCTATTATGTTTATAATCCCAAATTTCCACCTGTTGTCATTTTTTATCTGCGTAGAGAATTTTCCTTAATATTTGTTGAAGTGAACATTTTCTGGTGATGAATCATCTCCCTTTTGGTTTGTCTGGAAAATTTTATTCTGCTTAATTTTGGAAAGATATTTTCACGTTTTGAAGAATCATTGAAGATTTTTTTTTGTCTTTTAGTATTTTAGATGTCTCTCTAAGTATCTTTTAGTTTGAATAGTTTCTGATGGGAAGTTTACTTTCATCCTTACTTTTGTTTTTCTCTATATAATTTGTCTTTTCCTCCTGGTTCCTTTCAAGATTTTGTCTTTATCACTGTTGTTGTTGTTTTCATCTTTTTCATGATGAAAAAGCTCATTTTCATCTTTTTAAAAACTTTTTTTCAAAGTTCTTTTTTGGCCTAAGATTCCTTGAAATTCTTGGATCTTTGGGTGTATTATTTATAGTTGAAATCAAATATTGGAATTTTTAGTCATTATTATTTTAATTATTCTGCTTCCCATTTCTCCTTCCGGAATTTGAATTCCATTTATTTTATACCAGTAATGTTGTCTCATATCTCACTGACTTCTTGTTTGTTTTTGTCTTTATTTTTTTCTATGTTTATTTTAGATATTTTTTGCTTTATGTCCAAATTCACTGATATTTTCTTTTATAGTGTCTAATCTGTTACAAATTCATCTAGTGTATTTTTTATATGAGATATTATATTTTACTTTTCTAGAAGTTCCATTTTAGTATTTTATATCTTCAAATTTTCTCTTTTTCATGCTCATCTTTTCCTCTACCTTATTTAATATAAAGAATATTTACACTAGACATTTTTAAATCCTTGCCCACTAGTTCCAGCATCTTTGTCATTTCTGGGTGTTTCTATAGTCATTGATTTGTTCCCAGATTTACAAATTTTACTTTTTGAAGTAACATTAGATTTTTTTCAAAAAATTTACAAATTTTACTGTATTTTTGAAGTAACATTAGATTTTTTTCCTGACATGTGGTTAAGTTACTTGGAAACAGTTGGATCCTATCCCATAAGCTTTGTTAGAGTGGGTCTAGAGCAGTCTTTAGTCTAGGACTAATTCACCCCGTCACTAAGATGGTGCCCCCATGAGAATTATACCAATGAAATATTTTCATTCTTGCTTTTTTGATAACAAATTAATCTCAGCCCTGTATGAGCTCTAAGGGCTTTCCCTTCCACCTCTTTCTGGTATTTCCAAAGTCTCAGGTAGTTGCCTGAACGTGCAGATCAGAACTCAACCAATGACTTGAGGGAACCCTTCTCCAAATCTGTAGAGGGCAGCTTTCCTGTGTGGAACGTTCTTTCTGCTACTCACCCTTCAAAGCATAGCCTTCTTGTCTCTACAAACTTCTTTCTCTCTCTCCTCAACTTATCAAGACTGGCAGGCTATATTTGGATCCCCTTTTTGTACTGAAGCCTAAAAGCTATAAGCAGTCAACTGATGAAATCACAGGGCTTTTAAGATGAACAAATTTTCTCATTTAGTCAGGGATATTCTGGTTTTAGCAAGTCTCATATTCTGGAAACTCTTTAAGCTCCAGGCAAACAAAAATGGTTGGTCACTCCTAGTCACATCGTTGGCTTTCCTTATTTGTGTGATCACAGTCTTTACTACATTTATGTCAATATCTGAAAGTTGTGAGACATATAAATACACACACATGCACCCACACACATACTTCAATATTCTAATAGTTTCAAGTTGTTTCTGTTGCTCTGTTTTGGCCAGAAGAGGACGCTCTGATTTATTTTTAGGGTCATTTATTCTCCTATGTGAAAAAATGGACAAAAGTAAAATTGGGAAGACCAGTTGAGACCTATTATTGTGGTCTTAGATGATGATGGCTAGACGCAAATGATGACATATGTGATGACTATAGCTGGAAGGAGTTGAGATATATTTGAGAAATATGTTGAATATGACAAGGTCCTAAAAATTGATAAAATACTTTTTCTAGACTTACTTCTATAATCCAAATAACTGTGAAATCAACTACTGTGATTCCGCATATATTATTGGGTCTTGCCCACAAGGACTCATGGCTAAGATCCCCAGATTCAGGACCCATACTCATTGGGCTGAGAATCTGGCAGTTTGCGAGAAACTTGGAAGGAAAGAGTTAGCAATTTACAGAGGATGTGGAGCAAAAGATTGCATTTCAGGGCATAGTCTAGGCTGGGATATTTGGGTCTCTCCCTGTAATGGAAATTTCCATCAAGTTTGTAGTGACCAGAAGGGAAGAGGAAGTCACTTATGAGTCTAGGCCCAGTGGGACATGTCCTTTGACATCTGATATGTTCACAGCTATTCAGGAACAAAGTTCTTACTAATCTTTACACAGAAAGCTGGGCATGATCAAATTTTACCTAGGATCAAGGAAAAGTTTATTTACACCCTCCATGTTTTGTTTCATGTAACTCATCAAGATTCAGGTGCCTTGATTAACTGAATGTAATCAGTTGGGAATAGAGGAAGAGCCATAGCCTCAGAAACACCCAGATGAGAATATCTCTTGGGATAATAAGATAACACATGACTCTAACCTCTGTGGAAATGCCTCACAGGGAGACCAAACAAATTCAAGTAGCTGATGTCAGATCTCTCCTGAGTGAGCAGAGGAAAAAAAGAAAAAGTGGGGATTTGATGTCTGGTACAGGGGAAAGAATCAAATCAAGGGAGAAAAGAGAAAAGAGGCAGATGGCTTTGTGACTTTATCAAGGGTTTCCATTCTTAGCTGAAACTGACCAAAGACAGGGAGAAAAGGTGACCAGAGCATTTTTGTCCTGCTTGTTTGTGAATGCACATTTTTGTTGTGTTTTATATAAACAAATTTCCCTTACAAGGCAAATTTGTGCCCAGGTGATTTGTATATTTATGTTAACAAATAGCTTTTCAGTGGCAGAAATGTGGGAAAATGGAATAGAACAGATTTTTTTAAGGAAAATTCTGAAGAACAGGAATAAAATAAACAACCCATTAAAATATAAAATCTTTCAGGGACCTTGAGGGAGGGACCATGTCTGATGTATTCAATTAATCTCCATAACCTGTCCCTCATGCCTGTACATGGTATGTGTTCAGCAAATATTTACTGAATAAAAGCCTATGGTTTGGGAAATAAAAACATTGTGTGGACAAACGAGTTTGGAAATGCTATATCCAAAGTCCCATTTTTGTAAATTCACAGCACATATTAATCTGTTAAAGATTCCTAAAAGAACACCAGTAAGAAAACCTCTTTATTTTTTTGAGTCAACTAGGCTTTCACCAATATCTTTGAACTGTTTTTTAGGGAATACCTGTTAGCATCCTGCAGAAATACTGCATATATTTTTCAGGAAGCAAAGCTGATTGTAAAGATAAGAATTTGAAGAGATGACTGTGACTTCACATCACACCCTTGTTACATTGAATCCATACCCACACCCTTGTTACACTGAATCCATAACACACACACACACACACACACACACTATATATGTATATATATATATATATATGTATATTACATATATTTTATAGAAAAAGTATTCAAGTTAAACTTGGTTATTGTCTGAGCTGGACTTGGTAGGTAACATGTAAACTTTTATTTTGCTTCTGCCCCTCCAAAACTGATATTCACTCCAACCCCCACTAACCAATAAAAATCTGGGAAGTTCTCCATTGGCTTTTCTGGTTACCAACAGGTGATAAATTTAAACAAAACAAATCCCCAAGCCCTACTTTTTTTTTAAGGTAGTGAAAAGTCTGGTGCAGTAGAAAGTCTAATCCGTATGAACCTTAGCCGTCTCCTCTCACAGCTCTGTTATCACTCATGTTGGAAATCTGGGACTAGGAGAAGGGGCCAGGTTGATTTCCTCACTTCCTTCTCTTTGTATTGTTGCCCCCTTCCATGGCTGTGAGTTCTGTTCTCTCCAGAGACAGGGAAAGTTGGGCAAGCAAGAGGAAGATGGAAAAGTGGAGTAAACTTGAGTCATGTTATTATAATTTTTTTAATGTTTTTATTGGCGGGGGAGGGGCCGAGAGAGAGGGAGACACAGATTCTGAAGCAGGCTCCAGGCTCTGAGCTGTCAGCACGTAGCCTCACACTGGGCTGGAACTCATGAACCACGAGATCATGACCTGTGCTGAAGTTAGATGCTTAACCAACTCAGCCACCCAGGTGCTCCTGGGTGTTATTATAAATCTGGTGTGACCCTCTGAATGTAGTTTGACTTTGCTCTCATTGGACATTTGGTGAGGTTTTTTTGTTTTTTGTGGTGTTTTTGAAGTTATCTCCCTTTGTCCTCATTATAGGGCATCTAGCAGTAATTGTTCTCCTGACTGTAGTTATGCCTTCTCAGACTAACCAGTTATGTCTTCTTCATTCTCTTGGCTTCTAGTGGTACATCCCCACTAATGGGGTCTTGTCACCCTTCCAGACAATCTTTCCCAAGATGACCCAATGTACCTTTCTTAAATAGGATCCTTATTTGCCCCACCAAATTCTGAAAGTGCTAATTATTCCTAACATATCTTGGTCTTAGACCCCAGAAAAAAGTAGTTCAGGCAACAGTCCCCCCGTGTTTTCAAGTATGAGTCAGACATCAGTTCCTATGTCTCATAAAGTCCCGAAGACATAGATCAAGCTCTTCCAATGGTTTCATTGACCTATCTCTCTTTTGGTTTGCATTAAGGAAGAAAAACATCTAATGGCATGGCGAATGAGGATGGGGACACTTACTAAATTAATTACAGCTTCCAAGTAATCCTCAGTGCCAGCTTTCTTAAAGTCATGCTTGATAGGTTAGAGTTGCCAGTGTGATAATATGGGTGGAACAGGTCCATTTAATTTCCCACTGCAGATGACTTAATATGCTCAATCCACACTAACATTTTTTATGAGAAATGAGCAAGAGGAACCAAAGCTGAAATAAGAACCAGCCAGGAGTGTAACCGCCAAGACTTAATCATGTTTTTTAGGATGCATAAAGCCTACAAAGTAAAAGAGAAAAAAATGGAAAGTATTAGTTTTATGCACCAATTATTAGCTTCATATGGTGAGTTTTACAGCCATTAGAATGTGGACGGAGATTGAATATCACTTGTAAAAGGCTCACTTTGCTCTACTGCCCAGTTCATGGCCATCAGACAACAAATTAATTTCCCCTATAAATACTTATCCATGCTAGGGCTTGTTCTCGTCCTTTGGCTTGGATTATACTTGACATTTACAACAATACCTTTGTTTGCCCAGCCATTTTCCATTGTCAGCACTGGCTCCAAATGAGCCCAAACGCATTAAGACCATCAGAAATGATACTAGAGTTAGGAGTCCCAGTTATAAAAAGAAAAGCCAGTTCAAACTGAATGTCATGTTCAAGCATCCCACCTCCAGGTAGAAGAGACACGGAAAGCACATTGCCCACATATGATAAGCTTGGCTTTGCCTACTCAGTGCCTCTTTAACAGTTGATTAGTTCCCATCATTTAAAAACCAAGAGCGTTAATGGCAAAATTCTGTTTAATTTCTCTTGAAAGCTCAGTTATTCAGGCAACAATGTCCTACTTCTCCACATGACAAGCAGCTGGTGCTGGGTACCAGCAAACTGGTTTTGAGCAAGCCTGTACTTCCAAGTTGCCCACAAGCCTTACCCACCGGGATTCTGGCCTCCCCCGACAGACGGAGTTCTGGACTCCTCCTCTCCTCGAAGTTTGGAGAAATCGTTCACACCTTAGCCCCTTCCGTTTTCAAAGGCAGGCAACTCCAACTTACCCCAAAGAGCCTTCTTTGATCTGAATGGCTGAGACAATCCCTTAACCCCCGGATTGTTTCAAAGGTTATTTGGTTTCTCTCTTCTATTCTCTGCCAGCACATTCTCCCCCAACCCCCCAGAGAGTTTGTTCTGTTCTTTTGCTTTAAAAAGGAAAACAAAGTGTGACTACACATCTATTCTCCAAAGACCATAGCTCTTCAAGGCTGAGAGCCAGATGCCTGATTTGTTTTCCATCCAGAGCTGTACATACAGAAAAAGTCGTCGACACAAGGCCATTCTGCTTTTGACCTTCCTAGGGCTGAATGCACAGCCAGTCAACACTGGAGCTGAAAATAGAACCCAGGACTTTCAAATCATTGTTCTGCTTGCTGGGCCGTGCTTCCTCCCATAAGAACTTGGTTAAACAATGTCCTGTTTTGCAATAGCAGAAATCATAATATACGTATGAGAAACTAGACACAGAAGAAACACAGGTCTCACTCTGGGGAAAGATGGCATGGTAGCATAAAAGGAGTGTGAATTCATTCCTAGCACTGCAGCTTACGGGTTGGGCGCACTCAAGAAATGTGTGTTGAATCATCGACTTTGTAATGTGTGGCATTTTGAACAGGAGTTCTCACTGCGTGCCAAGAATGTATTTGCTTGACAACCCACGGAGAGGAAATTTAGGATGTTAGAAAGGTTATCGTGAAGATGACTGAGCTGGTATATAAAGATGGTCACGGACCTGGAATCTGGGTGTGAGTTTTCAGCCGAGGGTATCAAGTGTCACAGGGAGGAACGTGAGGTTTGGTAACACTGGGATTCTGAGCTTGGTGTCTGAATAAGAGAAGGGCTGGAAGTAGCGGATACTTTTCCAAGCTCCCGGGAAGAGTGCAGAACCCTTTCTTCTGTGCCACCGTTGTGCAAGGGGCTCACCTTGCTTAGGCCTCATCACACTGCATTGGCTTTCGGTAAGCTCCCTGAGGGCAAGACCTGTGTGGTTTTCACTGCCCCTATGCCTAACACACAGCCCGTCCCAGGAGGCAGCAAAGCAGAGCCTAGAACCAGAGTTGGAGTGTGGGCTCTACAATCTGCCAGCTGTGAGACCTTGGACAAGTGACTTTACTCTCTGTGTCTCAGTGTTCTCGTTTGTAAAACAGGGATAGTAATTGTTCTCACCTTAAACAGTCATTATGAACATTAAATGAGTTACTACTTATGAAATTGTTAGAAGGATACTTGTTACATAATACGTATTCAGTAATTGTTAGTTATTAGAGGCCAGCCATCTATCATTTATAAACGGACAGTGTAGCTAACAATATAGGATAGTTAGAACATAGCAGGTGACTTACTTTGTGTGGATTACTCCATGAAATTCTTTTTTTAAATAAATGTTTATTCCTTTTTGAGAAAGAGAGTGTGAGCAGGGGAGGGGACAAAGGATCCAAAGTGGGTTCTGCACTGACAGCAGTGATGCAGAGCTCCAACTCACAAACTGTGAAATCATGACCTAAGCTGAAGTCAGACGCTCAACCAACTGAGCCACCCAGTGGCCTAGACCCCATGCAGTTTTAGAAACAGGTGTATGTGATGGCTATTCCTATGGCTACATATTACAGACGAGGCACTGGGGCACAGAAGGGTTGAGTAACTTACTCAAGGCTACATAGCCAGTGTGACACAGGAAGGATTTGAAACTACGTGGTCTGATACCACATGTTTTGCCAGCATTCTTCCAATTAATTATATTTTTCCTAGGAATACTAAGGTAAAAGCTGCTTTCTGATGTTCTGACAAGGCTCAGATATAATCATTTATTGACACTTTGAAGGTAGCAAGAAAAAAATACATATGTGAGATGATGGTGATGACTAATAAACACATGAGAAATCCAGCTCTTATTAGCCTCACTTAGCATATCAAAAGTTGTTAAAAATAATAATTAGCCTTAAGAACCAAAGAACAAGTAAAACCAGTCATTTTGACACACCAAATGCAATTTGATACGCGAGTGTCAAGTATTCAAGATAACAGCCATTGAGTAAATTAACAAAAGGGCTCGTTCAGAATGGAGCGCCATGATCTTTTGCTTGTTGCTTTGCTAACATATACTTAGTTATGATGTGTTTTCCTTATTTACATTCTTTATCTCTTTATTACATTTTCCTCAGCTATATTTATCATTTATTATGAGGAGAAGCCATGCGACTATTTTTTTTCTTCTCAGAAACTTTTTGGAGTATTCTGGTGTCATGGAAAGCAAACCAAACTTGAGGTTGACAGATTAAGGTTTCTGGTTCTGACTTCACTATCAAGTAACTCCCTCTAGAAGCTGAAGCAAATCTAGTCTTTCTGGACCTCAGATTTCTCTGTCTTCCAAAGCTTTCGAAGCCATGGATAGTACAATTCTTATTAGTTCCTTTAACAGTCTTTGGTTTTCTTCCTCAGCATTTTTATTACAGAGCTACCCTTACCCCATCCCCACTCCCACACAAATATTTCAACCTTTTTGGAATCACAGTATTTTACAGTTAAAATACTGTAAGTTTAATTTTTCCTACTTCTTGTCTCCTTTTTTTTCCTCCTCCACTTCTTCCTTCTTTTCCGCTTTCCTTTCCCCTTCTCCTTCTCTTCCTCTTCTTCTGCCCTGAAATATTGTCATTAAGCTGATAGTGTATCTTAGATTTAGGGTAAAAAACCCAAACCTAAACAAAAAACAACATAACATCCACGACAACAAGCAAAGCTAAAGCGATTCTAAAGGCTTGGTTGATGAGTGAATGAGTTTATGTGCTGAAAATAAGGGAAGAGTGCTCAAAGTATCATTACTACTCCATTTTTTTGAAGTTCAAGGCCTCTTCCAGGGAATGTATTTTCTCTCTAGCAGCTATGATCCTT
>NW_027531504.1:8577987-8671647 GCF_008692635.1 Crocuta crocuta
CCCCCCCCCCACCATTGGTGACAGAGACAAAACACTTTTAAAAACTAGAATGTTCTTATGCATTTGACTCTGCCATCATCTGCATGTACCGGTGACTAATCTGTGTGAAGCCCTGTCATTTATTTGCAGTCAGCTGAGAATACCAAAGGGCCCTCCTTTACTCCAGGCATATCCAAGTGGAAGAACAGCTGTTCTTTGTTTCAGGAAAGGATGGGGCAAGGTTAGCTCATGGGTAGAGTTTCCTGTTTGTAAATGTCTGACACCAAGGGAGGTGCCAACAGTTTTGAAGGTTTTATTAAAGGGGAGATAGTTCTTGCAGGGGTAAAGTTACGATGAAAGTAACATTCCCTCCCCAGTTGATATCCTGGCACTGCAGATGTGCATGAAACTAATCATACAATTTCCCTGCTATGATCCTCCAATGGCTCCCTTTTCCTTGCCAGGTAAAGTCCAAACACTTTAGCACTTTCTAAACTCTACTCAGAATTATTCTCAGTTCTATGAACTTACCTTGTTCCTTTGTGCTTGGAATGACCTTCACCTGGACAACCCACCTGCTAAGATTCAGCTCATGTGCTGTCTCCCCTTGGAAGCCTTTTGTAGGTCATCAATTAGGATAAGAGCCTCTTGGGGTGCCTGGGTGGCTCAGTTGGTTAAGCGTCCGACTTCGGCTTAAGTCATGATCTCACGTGGTTAGTGGGTTTGAGCCCCGCTTCGGGCTCTGTGCTGACAGCCAGCTCAGAGCCTGGAGCCTGCTTTGGATTCTGTGTCTCTGTCTTTCTCTGACCCTCCTCTGCTCATGCTGCCTCTCTCTCTCTCAGAAATAAAACATTAAAAAATTAAAAAAAAAAAAAGAGCCTCTTCCTTGGGGTCTCAAAACATCCCATGTTTTTCTCTATCCAAGGAAACCTTAAATCTAGCTGCACAATGGAGTCAGCAGACAAACTATCAGATACACCAACACCCAGGCCCTCTTCAGGGAGCTTGATTACACCTGACTGAGCTGGGGTCAGCCTCCTCTATTGAACGTATCCAGGCAGTTCTAAGGTGCAACCAATGTTGAGAACCGCTGGTTTATTGCAAACCTTATGACATATTGTATTAAAAATTTTGTTTAACTTTCTCCAGATTAAGTTTCTTGAGGAGTGGAATGATTTTTTTTATTGATATACATATCCTCTGAAATTTAAAAAATGCCAAGTACTGGCAGTGCTCAATAAGTAATGTATGAGGAATGAATGAATGGATGAATGAATAACACACACACATCCCAACTTCCCACCCACCTATGTTTGGAAGCTCACTTACATTCGTGTAATTGTTTAGGGTAAGAAGTGTGGAAAACAGAAGAATCAATGTGGACCGCAGGTGTTTGGGGACAAAGGATGCAGTTTAAGAGAGGTGTCTCAGAAAACAAAATAAGGCCTAGAAAAAAACCTGGGAACTTTTGAATTAATTAAGAGCAGCTGTGAACCAAACAGAACCATGAACTTTGACCTGGGCAGGAACTGTGAGAGGGAAACTAACGCAAGAGATTTGGGGGCTAGAGATCAGGAGGTGGGAACAACCAGCTCACAATGTCAGAGATGAGGAAGAGATTAATTTCCACCTATGTAGAATAAAAATGCAAGGTAAATCAAGTCTGTCCAGAAGAAACTTAGCTTTCTCTTAAGATCCAGGGTCTAAGGTCTCAGTCAAGATGCCTTAGAAGCTTGAGAGAGAATCAGTAGTGTGGGAGTCAAGATTGAGCATCACTAGGCTCTGCTATACTCTACTGTTGTTCCATGAATCTATTTTGTGGATCAGAGTATGTGCCAAGTGCTTTATATATGTCATCCCATCTAATATGGAGGCTTAGGCTCATGAAGGAGGCTTTATCATCGCCAGTTTCACAGATGAAAACGCTGAGGTTTAGGGGAGTTGAGTAGGCTTCCTATACTGTAAAAGCCAAATGTCACCTTGTAAATGGCCAGTGATATTACTGACTTGATGACCTCCCATGGGGGAGGATACTGGAGATAATGGAAAGATGGACTGGAATTCTAGGTTCTCAGGTCAAGAAGAGGGCTTTCCCACTCATGTCCTGCCAGTCGACTAGAAGATAGCAGGTGAAGGAACCTTTTGTTGATGGTTGCCTCAAGTGTTTTGATTTTAAAAATCTCCAACTGGTTTAGGCTCAGGACCACTAAGTGGCCTTGAACAGTGAGCACACAAAGCTCTCTACTTCTGGACTCCTAGTGAATGTATTTTTTGGAGGCAAATGTTCTTTCTCAGAGGAAGGAAGATGGACAAGAACACTTAGAATTCGATGATTCTACAAAATGGGAGAATGCTTGGGTATAAAGTTTGGACTGTGTTTTGTTTTATAAGAATGAGTTATTAATGTATTCCTTGCATGATATGGGAATTGGCTATATTCCATATAACGTGTCATCAAAATTTTAGTCTTGAAATATTTGGTTTGTCATTCCAAGGGGAATTCCCTCCCTATGAATCTCCCTCTTAACTGTTGACAGTCTGAGTTTGGGCAAGCTTCTCCTCTCTCTTATCTTAATAAACATTTAGATTCCAAAGCAAAGTCTGACCTTAGCTATTAGTCTGACCAATCAGTTTAGTCTTTCTACATTATGGTGTGTTGAGGACGCCTGCAGATTTGTGTTTACGAAAGTCAACTTCCCTGATCAATCAACTGTGCTGACTACTTTGTCTGGATTAGTTCCTGTCATCACAGCCTTCATGCCAAGCACGTTGGAACTACTGGCCTTTCCCCCAACCTTGTACACAATTCTGTGGAAACTATAATCATCCTGCTGAAAGAGAAGCTTGCTTGGCAACATCCCAGGAGTAGGTTGGAGTTGGGACATTTCTTTGACCTATTGGGAAAGAACCCGGGTTTAAAACTTAGCTGAATCTTGGTTCAAATCCTCACTCTGCCATTTGCAAATACTTCCAGGGCCAAGGAGAGCTCAACAAATATTGGTTTCTTTCCTTGTCTCCCTTTGTTGAGAAACAGTGCACTCTTCTTTCCAGTGGATCATTTCTGTGATGCAATCATATGTATGTTCAGCCCAACACACCCACACAAGAACCACACGGTAATGGATTTTATTCTCTGCTGCTCTGATTTGTTTTCAAGAAGCCAGCATTTCACAAACAACTCATGAGAAGTCTGTACTTCATGGCAATTTATTACCCCATCTTTCTCCAAAATGTGGATGTTCTCTTAGCCCTGGCTTTCTGACATCTGAAAAAAAAAAAAAAAAGATATTCCTTCTTTCTTGGTCTGTGTGTTCTGATAAGAAGTTCAGATGAGCATTTACTCAATAATAAAAGAGGATATGACTGCCACCGGCATTTATAACTGACCTTATGTCAGGATTCAGTTGGGCAACTCTTACCTCCCTTGCCGGAGAGAGGCAGTGTGTGTCATGAGATCTCTCTAGAGGTAGCCAAAACAAATGGTGGTGCCTGACCTTGGGCACTCATCCTCTCCAGTCTTGGGTTGATTCCTCTCTGTGAAAGGCAAATTGTTCCACATGGCATCTAAAATCCATTCCTCCTCTCAAATATCTGTGCCTACTTCTTGCTGATTTATAAGAACATATATTGACTTGCCCAAAGATAAAAAGACATTAAATGGCAAATATTTAACAAGAGAACTGGTCTTTCTCAACTCTTTCTCTTTTATGTCTAGGTTATAAAATTATTATAGTGATTACTTTTTCATCACCCACCTAATCCCATAAAACACCTCTCACTATATAAATGCACATGGCCTATTTTCCTGTAGCAATTACTCATTTGCCCATGGGAATCAGGTCTTTGCTAAAGGCTGGTAAGGGAGGATGCCAGGTTCTTGCTAGCAGACTTTATTTTTCTTTCTGGGCAAAGGTTTACTGTGGCTGAGACCAACTCAGCATCATTATCGTCTTCCCCTAAGGGAAAATTATCAACTACCGTTTAAGTGCTTCAAACACTAGTGCCATGAGGATGGGGGAGAAGGGAAGTAACATTCATACGTGGGAATAAAGGAGACATAGTAGATTCTCTATTGTGCTTCCCATACATTGCTCAGTGTTAACTAAAAAATTTTACATAATGATCTCATTTCTTTTCTTTTCCACTCATGACCTCCCTTCAGAGCGAGCCTTGTACTTCTTTTACAACTGAGAGCATAGAGGCTCGGAGATGTTAATAAATTTCCCACGGTCACCTGGGTATCTGGTTAACAAAGCCTGTGTTACTTCATTTCATTAGCACGGCCTCTGACAGGAACTCCTAAATGTGTGTATTGTGGGTAGAGAGAGAGTGGTTCTGGGATGTGGAGAAACCCGAAAATGACCAGCACCCCTGAAGCTAGCCTGCCAAAATGGTGTGTTCTGTAGTTGCAAAGCTTCAAAAAGGGACCTCAGGAACCTGGAAATAACTCCTGAAATATCTGACACTCTTGTGTCAAGAGGGTTTTGAAACCTTTCCCCCAGTAGAATCACAGAAGACAGACATTAATTGGGATGTAATAATAGTGGATACTATTGATGGAACTCATTATGCTCCGGGGTCTGTGCTAAATCTGTCACTAGCACTATCTCATTTAGCTAGACAATGCCTCAGAAGATGGCAATTACTCTCCTACATAGACACCTGCACTGAGAATTATAAAGAGGTGTACACCCAAGTGGCATGACTTGGGGGGATTGGAACTCAAGGTCTATCAGAATCTAAAGCAAATTGCTGCTATAGACCACTCCACAAAGCCTTTGACATTCGGGGAAGAATGAGACCCAGGGAGTCTTGTTTTCTCTCTCTCCACTCGGTCTGCACTTCCATATGGTAACGTGAAGAATTTGGAAGAATCACGACCGTGAACTCCGAATGTCCACACTGACAATAACAACTATAAGGGAAGATCGGCACTGTAAGTTCTTACTGTACTTGCATTCATTAAAAATAGAAATTAAAGAGGAAGAAGCCAAAGGGGAAAGTCCCTGTCCCAAATGAGGTCATTTGAGCAATAGAACAATCTTGCTAATTGTTTAGAGGGAACAGAACTGATTAGATATCAGAAATAGAACTATAAAGAGGCCTTCTCCAAAAGCAGCCTCCCTTACAGCATTTCCCTGAAAGATCATTTATTGTTTACTTGAATAGTTTTAAATATAAAAGGAATACCAAGATCTGCCAAGCCAGATTGATTAGCAGATAAAAGATTCCCAACAATGGAATGTTTTTAGTTGATTGTAGCTTAAAGAAGCCAAATCTAGCAGGTCATCATTAAGGAAATGTATGTAAATACTGCCCTTGGATTTCACAATGACATTTAAGCAATACTGGCCTAATCCCAGTTTGTTTGTCACAGAATGCTAGACTTTCATATCACGGCTTTCACCCCTTAGCTGAGAAGTGATTATGATAGCAGGTCTTTTCCTGGAAACTGAGGGAGATTAAAATATATAGTGACCTGGTATCAGTGGAATAGAGAGACAGGATCAGAGATAGGAAATGAATCAGGCTTGGTAAACAACCCTGGCCACTCCTGTTGCAGCTGTGTGGGATGAAGGGCAGCCAGTGCGCTCCCTGGAGTCCTGTAGAATAGACTGGCCTTGAAGCATCTGCCAGCCCCGTCTCGTCTGATTGCCAGCACTCACATGACTTTCTCGAAATGGCAGAAACAAGCGCTTCTGTGTTTCTACCCAGTTTAGAAACATCGCCATCGTCAACTTCTAACCCAGACCTAACGTGTATAGGCATTTGGGAAGGTGCTGGAAAAACAAATACATTTATTTTTCAAACACTTATTGAGTACCTATAAGTACACCAGGGATTGCAGGGCATGTGGTATAGATGGGGAAGAAGGACAAAGCCATTGAAAAAATAAACAGCAATGCAAAATGGTCCACACTAAGTGTGAAAAGAGGTAGAGGCCAAGAGTATAAAGATACGCAACAACAGCTGACGCTAGAGGGCTGCTCTCAGAGTTACAGACCAGATACTCACCCTCAGAGACATGAAAACCTCCTGAAAAGTGGAATGTGCCAGACAACATGGTTTCCTGAGGTTAGGCTAAATCTAATGATGAAAGTTTAGACATTAAACAAAAAACAAAAATAAAAACAAAACAAACTAGACCACTTGAAAGAAGGAAAGAAAAAAACATTAATTTCACCCACCGAATCCCACAAGCACCATGAGAAGGCTTAGAAGAATTAGGTCAGAGATATTTTCTGTGTTCTATTTGCTTCTTAATCCAAGACCCATACAGCATTGTTTACAGGAATAAATCTAGTAGAAGTCAATATCCGCTAGCCCTTATACACATAAGAAGAAAATGGAGCTCAGAGACACTAATTAAGGTAGCCCAAAGGTAGAGTATCAAAATTCAGGAGTCTTGACTCTGTATTGCCTCTCTAATCTTTCTTATGACTCTTAACATGGCTACTCCTGTACACAAGTTTTAGGATTTTCAGAGAAAAGAAAAATAGATGTTAAATGATAATTACTGAATCCTTGGTTGGCTGCTGTCAAGAACAGACATAAAGAAGGCAAAAAGAAATATGCCTTGTAACTTTCTGAAAGACAGCAAGAATTTAGAGCAAGCTCCCTATTTGCATTTGTAGATCAGGGCATGAAGATATCAATAGGTGCGCAGCAGGGAATTTCCTGCCTGCCTCCAATAAAGCACATTCTGCAAAACTGATATTCTTGGAACATAGTGTTACAGCTTGGAGTTTCCCTAAATCAGAAAGGAGAGTATTGCTTTCAACCTACCTTGTTCTAAATAACTTAGTCTAACTTCCCTAAAAAGATGGATCTTTGTATGTGTTAAGAACTTGATATCTTCACTTTCTCTAGATCCCCTTCATTTTTCTCTCCTGGTCACATCTATGATGGAGATGTCATCAGCTTCTTTAAAAAAAAGGTGTCATCTCTTTCTCTGGACTGTCCACACAGATCAACTGCCTCACCCATGGGCTGCTTCTGACATTGGCACAAACCAGTTCCATCATGAGAACTTTGGATTGCCTTTCCTGCTAAAATTAATAGCCCTTGAAACATTTCTCAAGTAGTAGTAACGTGTGTGTGAATTCTGTATCAGAGGGAGAGTTCATGTCCCATCCCCTTTAAATCCGTCAGGTTTTTGTGACTGCCTTGATAATAGAATGCTAGAAAGAAAATCTTTGGTGACCTCCGGGGCTAGCCAGGCAAAGTCCACGCACTCTCTGCCAGTGTCTCCTGAGGCAGTCACTCCGAGACTTTTGTCTCTTGTGAGAGATTCATTTATTGTGTGTCCACTACTTGGAAAGACCACACAGAAGCACCAAATTGAGAAAGTGGTAAAAATTCACCCAAAGGGGCTTCATTTGTACCTAGATCTGATTTAGGGGAAAAGATTCTGAACCTTGAACCTCAGCCTAATGAGACACTGGGGAGTCCTAGAAGGGGTCAGTTCACAGATGTATTTTGCATATGGGAGAAAGGTAAATAGTTTGCGTTCATTAGGTTCACTTTGGAATTTTTAACCATGTTTGCAATGTTTTTGACACTCCTTTTGTCAAAAGATAGAGTCCAATTCCGGTCCCCTCCACTACGGACTGACCTTACTAACTCATTTCTAAAAAGAGAATGGAGCTGATGCCACATTAACTTGAAGCCCAGATCCTAAAAGATGATACAGCTTCATCCTGTCTCCCTCTTAGAACACTCATCTTTACAACCCCAACCTTGGTATGAGAAAGCCCAGGCCAAATGGAGAGTCCCAAATGCAAATGTACCAAGACCCTAGGCACCTGTTATTGTAAATAATTTTTTAAATCTATTTTTTTTTTTTTTTGGTCTTTAAAAAGCACAGACACACTTATTCATGTGTATTTTGCCACGGTTGCTTTTGCATTACACAGCAGAATTGAGTACTGTGACCGAGACTGGTCTTTAAAAAGCACAGGCACACTTATTCATGTGTATTTTGCCACAGTTGCTTTTGCATTACACAGCAGAATTGAGTACTGTGACCGAGACCATACGGCCCACAAAGCAAAAAATACTACTGTCTCATCCTCTCCCCCCAAATATTTGCTGACTCCTGACTTAGATCACGGAAGATCTCTTTCTCACCAAAGTCATAAAATGTCATAGGAATTATGACAGATAGGTATGAACTAAAACCTACCTCTGTTACTTATGTATGATCTTGGGATAATCTCTTAAATTCTCTGAATCTTCAGTTTTATAAAAATTTGAGAGAATGGTAAGACTGCCTTAGCTGGAAAATGCTAAGACACCAACCCATAAGCAAAATAGTATTAATATGTTAAAGGTTTTGCCAATATTTTTAAATTAGAGCCAAATTTAGGAGATCATATAATTAGAGACAAAGAAAATAAAAGCTGCCTCATGTTTTATGTTAACAACCACTCCTAACGGTTAGGGCACACAGGGAAGAAACAGGCAACCTCTTCTGTTAGGTGTGAGACACAGGTGGGAATCCGTGGTCTGTCAAATTTCAGGTTGTTAATTTCCTTCTGTGGCCCAGATTTTTAAAGAAAAATCCTACAGGCAGAGATAGTTTCACCGGAAACAGTTTTCCAAAACCAATTTCTGTTACATTATTTGAGGAAAGAACTCTTGGTTGCCTGTTGCACTAGAAGAATCATCATATTTTTCCACACTATTACTGGATATTTTTCCTTGAGAATATAAACAGATTTAGAAACCCAATGGCAGAGTGATTTGACCTGATTAAAAGTATTATTTTCTCATGTCTACAGACAGTCCAAGCAACTGTCAGCAGGTTAGTTATTTTGTCATTCCAGCCACAATGATTTAATATGGTGGGGGTCAGGATTTTTAAAATTGATCTAAGTAGCTGAATTGTTTGGCTCAGTTCCTCAGAGAGGGGAGCAGTCCCATTCTGACTTCGTGGAGGAAACAAGACAACCTATTTCGGGGGTGGGGGGGCATGTACTTTCTTTTGGTATCATTGCTGGGAGACGGATCTCTAGTGTGAAAGCCGTGGACTCAGGGCTCACCTCAGCTAGCAGATGAAGCAGGTCTTGCTTCTCTGTCTACGTGGGCATGACGGCTGGAAGTGCAGGCAGGGGTCTTCCTCACCAAGGAATTGCACCTTGTCACAGGTTTGGACTGTGAAGTGAGCCAAGGGATGACCCTGGGGCTTGACGAGGCAGGTCGAGTGGGGACCCACTGAACAGCACTTCAGACTGCTGTGAGGCTTCTGGTTTTCTTCACTGGAGTTTCTTCTCTTTCCCTGTTTTCACTTGTCACACACATAAAGGGCAGTGAAATGCCAACCTGACCCAACTTAAAGGCCTGGAGATATGAAACTGTAAAAGAAGATAATGAATAGACACATGTAGAGATGACTGGAGGCCCTTGATAGTATACTTTATGTTCCTGTTTAACCTTTTAACTAGAAAAATTCATTCATTGGATAGAATAGTCTGCTAGGAAAAAAAAAAAGAGAGAGGAAGGAAGGAAGGAAGGAAAGTAGGAAGGAAGGATGAAGGGAAGAGGAGAGGCGAGGAGAGGAAGAAAAGGGAGGGGAGGAGAGGAGAGAAAGAAAGGAAGAAAGAAGACATTTTGTCTGAAATCATTTGAGCACATTTTTGGTATTGTACCATTACAATGTGTTTTCATTAAAGAAATCACAAAACCTAAAGATGGAAAGTCCCTTAGAGATAGTTTGTCTGGATTTGGATTCATGAAAAACTCTTCTGTGTAACTACTGAGGTACATTCATTTATTCACTCGACAATATTGTTTTTAGTATGATCTATACCAAGTATTGATCTAGGCAAAGGGCAGAACAAAATAGGCAAACATCTTTGCCTTCATGGAGTCTGCTTATATTCTAGGACCTGTGCTTGAACGTTTCCAGTGACCCAGAGCTATAGGTGAAAGTGAATCAGGTTTTGAGATGTTTATTTATTAACAACTTCTTCTGGAGCAGAGTTTTAAGCACCTCATGCCTATTAACTCACTTGATGCTCTTAATAAGTCTATAAGGTAAATATCATCATCATCTCTCTTCTTCAGATGAAAAATTAAGGCACAAAGAGTTTAAGGAATGCCCCAACACCTCACAGCTCATAAGCAAGAATTGAACCCAACAGTCAGGATGGGAGTCTGGGTTCTTAACCACTAGGCTATGCTGCCAACATATGGCTAGCTTGTATTTTTGACTTGGTTCTATTTTTTCCTGGTATTGGGATTCCTTACCATAAAATATTTAGCACATTTCTGTCTGACCCTTGGGATCTTCTACTGTGTACTCTAATCCACTGAGTACAACCAAAGGAGATGTCTGACTCTTGAGTTTCATTACATAAAATGAGACACCACCTCCTTAAAAGGTATGTGTACCCCTGGTCCTACCACTTCCACTGCACATGTGAAGGGTGGTGCCTGAACACACTAAGCAATCAATAAGTGATAAATCTTGGTATTAATTCATAGCTTTCTGGTTCACTGATGCCCAAAAGTCCCAAGCTTAGCTTCCTTTTTCTAGTGCAAGTTTAGCCTCATTCTCTAGGAGAGGAACCCAATCAAATTTTATTGATCAAGTTTACAACATTTTCCCAGAAGTAGGTTTTAATAAATGGGAGAGGACCTCATAGGGCTGAGCAGAGACACCTTGTCATCGCTGACAATGGCAAAGGGGGGAAGAAAGAGGATGAGGAAGTTGGGAATATGGAAAAGCTCGCTCATGTGGGGCCATCTTGAAGGCTACCTTCCACAAAAGCCCAAGCAATTATTCAGTCGTTTGCTCTGACAGGTAGAATAAAACAGCCCCAGCGGTCCATGATGGAATGAGATGTAAGAGGAGTGAGATAAAAGTTTGAATAGGGTTGTAATGCTTTTCGGAGTCAACTCAGAGGTCGATTTAATCCTTTGCTTGAAAGGAATTTAAAGTATGTCATATGCTGTCTCCTTTCAAATGGAACAATCTCAAAATAATTTTACTATCAAACCCCAGTGATTTCTAGATAACCGCTTATGACTCCTCCTTCTGTCCTAAATGAGCTGAATGTAGTCAGTTTTCTTTACTAGTTTACTGGTTTCAGAGTTCTCTCCCAATGAGCCCCAGCCGAGATACCTTCCTTTCTTTTAACCAGTTCTCCTACGTGCACGTGTGGTCTGTGCAAAGTATATTTCCTCCTGCATTCCCTCTTTCGCTTTTGTCATTCCAAACAAGAGGCTGTGTCCTACATAGAGAATTGCCTACCTCTTCTGTTCATGCAAAGCCTCCCTTAAACTTTGTCTTCTTTTGCATGACACTCCCTGGGTATTCTTCTAACACAATGGGCACTGCTTTCCCTTTTGGTGCCCCCACCTGGGTCTTGGCCATAGAGCCACGGCTTAAATTGGTAAACCAGTCAACTCAATGAATATTGCCGTGCAGAGTGGTCCTGTCTGTTTTAAAACCCATCTAGTTGTAATAGCCAACGTGTAAGTATCTAGAAAGCAAAAACAATAGCTACTCAACACACGCATTCTGAAGTCTATTTGCCTGGGCTTGTGAAAGAGAAAATTTTTTTCACACTACGTGGTACTTACTTTTATTTTTAACCCAATCTCGAGAGAGCCATACACCTCTGCAGGAAATGTTTTTGAAATTAATACATTTTGGATTAATCTTGAAACCTGTCCGTGAAACATTAGTTTTTCTAAGATAAAGAAAAAATGTTGGTAAAAATAATTTGAGACATTTACCATCGTCTCTCAAGGAACCTGGCTCAGAATCAGAGTCTTGGGACCAACCATAGATACGGACAACGCAGGTGGGTCCCTATTTCATCCAAACGAGTTTGTTTTTCTTTTTCCTGGCTGGATACTTTTAAATGCCTACTGGTTATTAGTCAGGGAAGGAGTGTGTCTTAGGCTATTAACTTAAATAAAAAATTTAAAAAAGAAAAGGAGGACATTTCTTTTGAATTTTCCCCGAATGCTTTGGATGGATTTCTGTTGCATTATTGGTCGAGTATATTCTTACCATGATAATCCACTTTTAGTAGTCTCATTTACATTAGCTATCACTCTGGAGAGCCGTAGTAACAGGCCGCTGAATTACCCTAGAGAAATTACTCTTGAAAGCAATCATTGTGAATGAATTTTCATCACTTGGTCTCATCATTTCATGCTGTTTTGTCTCTTTCTTTTTTGCCCCTGATAAAAGTTAAGCATAAAGAGGCCTTTTGTTATTATCTCATTTGCTTTAGAAAACTTAGTCTTAATCATAGCAACCAGTTTACGTAGACAACCAAAGGGTATCTCTCTCTCTTTCTCTCTCTTTCACTCACACACACACACACACACACACACACAGTGTTTTCAAAGTGCATTTCATTTTCCTGTGGTGAACACTGTTTTATTTCATTTTAGCCCACAATATCTCATGTAAATTTGGTTTTCTGTGACCTAGTTGGTTCAAGGTTAAGTTTAAAGTATAGGGGCTTGGATTTTTAAGTAGGAGAACCGTGTTGAATTTGTTTCAAGTTACTGACACCAAAGAAGGTTGAAATTTTAAACTCTTAGAAAAGAAAAAACAAACCTTAAAATAAAGAAAGAATAGGAATAAAAAATATTTTGCAAGATTTTGGTTGCCGTTTATTTGTTAGTTTTACATTATTTTATTTGCTCCCATGACTTAGGTGTTGTAATTTTTGTTATTTTACCTATTTTCCAGATGAGGTTGCTTGCAGAATTATAACCCAGGAGGTCTGATTTCTTAATCTTTCCATTCTATTGCATTATATTATGTGGTATCTAAGAATACTAAAGTGGACGGAAAAAAATGAATTAAAATTCCAGTTAGCTACTATTTTATGTGAGATTATAAAGCAGCAGAGAATGACTGACCTAGTTGTTGAACTGTTGAAAGGTTTCTCTCAAGATATAATTTTCCATCTATTCAAAATGAAATTAGGTTTTCTCGTGGTGCCTAAAAGTTGGAAAGTTTGGATGTTTTTGTTTTTGTTTTTGTTTTAAAATATCTAAAGAATGGGCTAACAATGAGATAACTGTTGGGGAAAACAGGCACCAACAGCTGCTTTCTTTACCAAAACACTTGTGTTCAGGGTTACATTCAGGCATGAAGTCGGAGTTTTGTAGGTCGAGAAACTGGTAGACATTTCCACCAGGCTTTATTTTTTAAAAGTAAACTTAAAGTAATAAAAGATGATTACAAATGTTATCATTTTCAATTATTAAATTTGGTTATCAATACCGGCTCCAGATGTCCATTCTACAATTAATCCTTTCAACAGATGGCTGTTTCTTTTAGTATATATATATTTTTTTGAGACAGACAGACAGACAGACAGACAGCATGAGCAGGGGAGGGTCAGAGAGAGGGAGACACAGAATCAAAAGCAGTCTCCAGGTTCTGAGCTAGCTGTCAGCACAGAGCCCATCGCAGGGCTCGAATCCACAAACTGTGAGATCATGACCTGAGCCAAAGTCGGACGCTTAACCGACTGAGCCACCCAGGCGCCCCAACAGATGGCTGTTGATACCTGCTCTATGCCACGCTCTACTGAGGCCCCGAATATGTGGGGGTAAACCGGCTCTTAGAGATTCTATTCCACTGAGGAAAATAGACAATTGAAAAAAATTAGAAAATAAATACATAATATAACATCAGGAAGTAGTAGATTCAAAGTAGAAAAAACTAAGGGACAGAGATCCAGTAATCAGTGAAAGCAGTGACATTGAGGCTTTTCTCTGGGGAGGTCCCAGAATCACTATAAAAGAGTGGTGGGGCACTTAGGGTGAGACACAAGAGAGCCTTCTCAGAACATTTTTCAGGCTTAAATATGGGCATCTCATTCTTAATCCTCCGTCCTTTCCCCATGTTGTTCTTTCAAAACTCCATTCAGAGTGTAAGTTAATCATTGCTTGGTGAAAACTTGACCTCTGTGTGTGTGTGTGTGTGTGTGTGTGTGTGTGTGTGTAGTTATTTTCCACATCTGGAAAAAGAAACATAATTTAACCAAGTATTTGTCGATTCCTTTTCATTTTACAAATATGGTTTGATTCCAATGTACTTTGATGCGACATTTCATATTTTGGCTTTTCCAAGTGTTTGTTCATAATCCATTCTCTGGGAGGAGATAGAGTTTTTCTCTCACAGTTTTCAGGAAGAGGATGTGTTGACAAATGTCTTGCTGTTGTTCAATACAAATAAAATTAGCTTGACTTCAGAATTAATGATAAAAATATTCTCTGGCCTGTATTTATAAACACTCACTTAAAAAAAAAAACTAGTCATTTGTAAAACTGGGTGAAGAGTCCCAAACTTGATCTTCCACCCAGGCCCTGTTTCTTTAGCCCTCATGGCCTGGGTGCCTCTGCTTTCCTCCGGGATGGGCACCTGCCCCCGTTCAGCCCAGTGAGACGTAGTGCCGCCTCTGGCTGGACCGCGGGGACAGACATACTAAGATGCTTTCTAGGTCTGGGGCTGCCAGTAGCTGCTTTGTCATGTCATCGGGCAGCGCCGGTCTGAAAGGGAGTCCAGTAAAACAGGCAGCATGTGACAGAGAGAGAGAAGGAGGAACCAAGTTCCGTAACATCGCCTGGTATTCCTGGATCCAACTAGTTCTGAAGCCAGTTTTACTCCTGGACTTCTCAGTTCTCTGAGCTCATATATCCTTGCAATTTGATCTGGGTTTATGTCACTTGGAGCTGAAAGACTCCTAATTAGACACGGAGGCAAGATGACAGGGTAGTAGGCAAGAAATCAGATGAAGCAGAATGGAACCGGAAGATCTGGGTAACCAATGGCTTGGGAATCACATGGCTGGGTATTCAGAGATGATCATGCCAGGAACAAAAACACCCACCTAATCCTGGCCCTGGCACTGGGGCTGCTTGCCTTTGGTCCTCATTTTCTTTGTAAGGCAGAAAATTGATGGCTCTGAGATTATAGATGCCCTTCTAGAACACAAGTATAGCTGGAGAGAAAATCTAATAAGGCACATATAATCTAGTCCTGGCTGGAGCAAAATAAGAAAAATTAGGATTATTAGGAGATTCTTGACATTCTCATCAGCTATAAGATCCATAAAAAAGATTTCAGGAGAAGACAGAGTTTCCGCCCCTTACTATATGTGATCATCAATAAGGCATTTCATGCATTCTGAGTCTATTTTCCTTCTTGATGAAATGGAGGAAAGTTCTAGGACTTACTCCTCACAATAGTTCTAGTGTTATCTAAATGGGGACACTTCTGAGAATAAAGGAGGGGGCGGGGGTAATATTCGTTGTCATAATAATCACCTTGCTTAGCCAGCCTCACTGGGGCTGTTCAGACAGATCTCGACCTAGGGACACCCTTTCCTCCGCCAGTGTTCCTGGTTCTTTCCTCACTGGATTTGCCACACCTCCTTTCTGCCTTCAATCAGCTTTAGAAAAGGAGAGCATTCTCGATGGCTTCTGTCTTGTTTTGCTGTGTATACAGCTGGCTGCATCACAGTGTTACTGTGGGCCAGGCACTGGTCTTGATTCGTCTCATCTCACTACATCTGCGCATCAACCCCGTGAGGCAGGAATGATCTTGGGGTGGGGAACGGACTCAGGCCCCTCCCCGAGTGGGCCTTCCCTAGGAAACTGCGCAGAGAGCAGGACCTTTGCTCTGCTACCTCTTTGTCTTCCAAATGTCTACGTGGGAACAGCCAGCCTCATTTCCCCCCGCATCATTTACAGTCTGCAGGCTTATAATTTCCAAAGATAATGTGTTTTTAATAGTACATTTTAAAATTATTTTATATATACTTGAATAACATACATTGATGTAATAGTTTTTTAAAACACTCCGAGGTCTACCTCCAAGTCTTTCCACTGTGGCTTCTGATGGTTGTGGAGACAAAAACGGAAGGAAATTCGGCTGTGGGTGTCAGTGTCTTAGCTCTGCCTAGGTCTCTGCTTAGAGTGGGGGGGCCTCTCCCGGGTCTCCTGTGGCCCATGCCCAGCCACCTGTCACAGAGCATCTGAGAAGGGCACAAATGAAAGTGGGGTCCCAGCTCCGTGTTGGCAGGAGCGGTGGCCTGCCATGTGTGATGTGATACCCAGACTGGAGCATTTCTTCCTCCTCTTCCAGCCAAAAAATTTGTTTTCAGTAATAGTCCTGTCATAACCACTAATAACGATCCTTTACATGATTTGTTTTTTAGTTTCAAAGAAAATGCCAAGTTTAAAAAGAAGAAAATCATACTGGTTTTTTTTTTTTGAGAGAGGGAGGGGGGAGGGGAAAAGAAAGAGAGAATCCCAAGCAGGTTCCACTCTCAGCTTGAAGCCTAATGTGAGGCTCAATCTCACGACCTGTGAGATCATGACCTGAGCCTAAATCAAGAGTTGGATGCTCTTGACCGAGACACTCAGGTGTCCCGAAAAATCATGCATTTAGTGATACTATTAAAGCTTTGAAAAATAGTTCATGTATTAAAATTTCATATTTGAAAACCAAAAGTATTACAACTTGCAGTTCATACCCTGTTTCACTGTTTGAAATTTTAAACACAAAAAATTCCAAGCTGTCTCGTAGATTGACAGAATTGAAGCAACTCTAGTTCAGTTTCTTTGTCTTTATAATTACCGTATTGTTCTCGATGATTTTGAATCTGTGATTTGAAAGCAGGAATGCATGGTACCACAGTATGACACAGACAAGGGTCACGAACTTGCCCCAAGAATGTTCCTGAGTCCATGTGAGTTAGAGACTGACTGTATACCTGAACTTTTTCCAAAATAATTTTCATGTTAGATTCAATGTTCATTAAAAGGTAAGTAATGAAAATATGCCAATTTGAAGCTTATCCATATATTCTACCACTCATTAGTAACCACAAAATTTATTTAAAATGTAAAACAAGGAAAATTTTTTTCAGGGAGAAAATAGTTTACTATTGGTATTATTTAGAATCTTGAGCAAAGCAATAATCGTGATAACAGACTGAATTATTATTGGTTTCAGATTCTCTACAGTATGATCTACTATTGCATAGGCCATAGCTTCCCATGGCTCTGATCTTGGAGCTCTACCACCTAGAAGAAATAAGGGTCAGTGTGCAAAAGTATTTAAGTAATCCTGCTTACCTCAATTTTATTCATCAAATGTCATCTGTAAAAAAGAAATGGATATTGGAAAAAATGTTTTCACAACTTCTGAGTGATCTTGAGAGTGCTTTGTGATAAAATAGGCTTCTGGAGGGGCGCGTGGGTGGCTCAGTCAGTGAAGTGTCAGACTTTGGCTCAGGTCGTGATCTTGCAGTTCATGAGTTCGAGCCCCGCATCCAGCTCTGTGCTGACAGTGTTTTGCCTGGAGCCTGCTTCAGATGCTGTGTCTGTGTCTCTCTGCCCTTCCCCTGCTTGCATTCTGTCTCTCGTCTCTGTCTCTTTCAAACATAAATGAACAGTAAAATTTTTCTTGAAAAACACTCTTGTGGAGCCCTTGATAACCCCAGGCCAATAACCTGGATTTGTCCCAAATGATGTCCCATCCCCCAGAAGCAAGACATTACCCCCATTCACATGCCCTTCCCCCAACTCTACGCATGTTTAATCAAAATTTGAATTTTGAACTAGAGTTNGCCCTTCCCCTGCTTGCATTCTGTCTCTCATCTCTGTCTCTTTCAAACATAAATGAACAGTAAAAAGTTTTCTTGAAAAACACTCTTGTGGAGCCCTTGATAACCCCAGGCCAATAACCTGGATTTGTCCCAAATGATGTCCCATCCCCCAGAAGCAAGACATTACCCCCATTCACATGCCCTTCCCCCAACTCCACGCATGTTTAATCAAAATTTGAATTTTGAACTAGAGTTGATAGGACTATATAACATGTAGACTAACTGATTAGTGACCCCTTAATTCTTTATGTAATCAATAGTGAAGGCTTATAATCTGTCTGCTTAATTTTATAGCTACCCAAAGATTGAATCAGCACTCAGAAGTTCAGTTTGATCATCCCAGCTCACCCTGAACTTGAACTTGAGCTAAAAGTGTTGAGGTAATGAGTTCTTTGGGTCTTGTTCCTAAAAACTAGGAAGTGAGACTGATAGTGATTTTGTTTCTTTTATGGGGAATTCTATTCTCCGTGGTTTTGCTAAACAGTTTGCTTCCCACACTATGAGATTTCTGGGGGAAAGCGAGATTCCACCTCTGTGAACACGAGAGCAGGCAATGGAAATTTGCTCCCAGAGAAGAAAGAGCAAAATGCTCAGGTAGCGCATGCAGCACAATGGCAGCCCGGAAGGAAATGGAAGGTACGTCCAGGGTGAGAAAGCAGAACAGAGATGCGAACTCTGGGCAAGCAGCAATATTCATGACAACAGTAATACTAATTTGGAAGCTAGAACTGGCATATGAAATATATGAATAAAGCCAACGAAGCCCAAAGAATGAAAACCATCTCAACAAGAGAAAATGGAGCCACACAGATGTTTCATGGGACAACTCAGAACACGATGATTGACCAAGACCACTGAATGGGTGAGAGGTAGAGAAACAGCCCAGACCTGGACCTTTTGAGCTCCTGAACTCGAGTCCACCCCTTGTGTTAGAAGAATTAGTGACCAAAGGAAACTATCTTTGGTTTAAGTGCAGAAGTAGGAAGGTACCTAATTTTATATTCAGCTGTGTATGTATCTGGGATCTTAATATTTCTATAATCAAAATCAGAATGTATGAAATTCAAACATCAGAAGTTGTCAACAGGCATTTGTTGTTGTTTTTTTTTTTTTTTACCTGTGAAAGCTGCCATTTCATGTGATTCAAACTAATAGACGTGAAAGTTACTCTAAAGCAAATTTTTTGGGTTTGCTTTCAGGTCCATATTGGAGACAAAGGAAAACTTCGGCTTTGACTAAGAATTCTGCATCCCCCTGGAGTCTGTGATATATGAATTTGGTGCCATCTGGGGAAATGACAATCCTAGAAGTGTTCTGCCTGCCCCTGCCCCTGGTGTGAGAAGCGGCTGGGGATATAGAAAAGTCACAGAATCATACAGGCCAAAGGCGGTAGTCATAGCTTCTAAACATGTCTATTTCTTCTCATTGCTTTGCTTTTTATCTCAAACTCATTTGATTCTGGGTTCCAGATTTCTTTTTCTCATTGTAAACTACATTTTGAAAGTATGATTTGGCCCATCTGTGTGCTTCCCTTACATGAAAAGTAAATTGACTTTTGTTTTAAATTTCAGGTGCTTTAGGTCTAACTCTATAGGTCATCTCCTGAGGCAGTTTAGTTATGGTGGTGAATTTTTCGCTGCCAAGAACAGAGAAGCTTTCCTGTTTAGATTCCTTTTCTTTAAGTGAATGTGCATTTTCGTGTGAAAAAATCAGTTTTTAATAGGTTTAATTTGCTTGCCTCTGAGCTTCTGTTTTCTTTCTTTTTTCTTATTCTTTCCTGTCTTGTGACCCTTATTGATGCTATTATTGTATTTCTTTTTAGATCCCCTTCCCACAAGGAGCTCAAGACAAGCCAGTATCTGCTCCTTTCTCAAAGTTAAAAAAAAAAAAAATAGATGCCTATGGGATCATGCTGATTCCTGTGGGCCCTTTGCATAAATGATCATAGTGCATTAGATAATGACCCTTCATTGACCAATCAATAATTATTGAGTGCCTCATTTGTACAGAATACTGTCCATACCATACTGTGGGTAATGATGGGAACGTATTTCATGAAAGACATTGAAATATTCATGGACGTAGACTTCCTTGGCAATTATGCTTTCGAGATCCATTTATAACAGACACATATTTGGATGGAAGAAAGCTGGAGACTCTCACAAAGTTGGATGCAGTGCTTTTTTTATGAAGCTAACCATTGTGAAGTTTTCATTTATCTCATGTCTGCCCGCTGTGCACCTCTGGTGGTATTAGGCTATGGAAGGTCTGTAGGCAAGAGGTAGACATTTTTTCTGGGGTGGTGAAAGTTCTACTTTACCGAATATTCTCTCCATTCCCCCTACGTCTGTCATACTACCAAAATGTTTTCTTCTTGAGGATTCCCTTACAAGTAACGTTTTCCATGAGGCATTTTATTACCCAGGAGAGGATGCTTCCCATCTACCCAAACGTCAGAACAAGCAGCTCGTTCCTATCTTCATAAGGCGGGCATTAAGGCCACGAGCAATTGAGACACTGGACTGTTTTACTTTGACATAATAGAAGTGGTTTGGGGAAGAGTTTGAAAAAAGTTTGCCTTGCAGAGATCTAGAGAAGGAAAACAACGCTGGGTCCCTCAACAAGCAGGGTTACTGAAAAGAAGGAACAGAAGCCAAAGAAGGGAACTGAAGAAACAATGAAGTGTTCACTTTTGTTGCAACTTAGCTTTTGCCCAAGCTGAGTAGGGATGTTTTGGTGAGCAGTGGAGCAACTTGTTGGAAAGCTTGGGAAAGCTCTTATCAGTCATCTAGATGGGGAGGCTCACATAAGGAGACCAATGCATCTGGGTGTGCATGAGACTTTCCTGGTTTTATCACTGAATGTCCCCCATCTCTGGAGTCCCCTCAGCCCCAGGCACACAGATGGTTGGTCTTCCTATCTCAGACCCCCAATTTTGAGAACACCACCATCTTATTCACGGATAATTTTGCTAGGAAATCTGCATGCAAGTCAGTCATTATTATGTAGGCTAGGTCAAAAAACATGGTTATAAATGTAAATAATTTATTTCTTCCTGCATTTTTCTGAGTTTCTGGACCATCTTTGTAGGTTATACTGGGGTTTTTTTTTGGTTTTTGGTAACATTAACCTTTCCATCATGTAGAACGTGACCTCACCCTTCCACACTCTCCATAACTATTTTTCTTTTTGATTTTTGAAATCAGTTCATTCTAGGAACATCTCATCCAAAAGTTATTGTTTGGCACCATGTGGGAAGATTCTCTCAGGGCTCTGAGAGGGGCTGTGAAGCTGAGAGATTTCAGAAGTGTCATTCTCACTAGAATGAAACAGTGAATTTCCACCTATTTCCACATGGAGGTAAGTGTGAAGTGTGGTGGTGACTTTGGGAATGTCAGGTCCTTGGTCCTAAGAAATAAGCAGTTACTGATTTCCTCATGGGAGGTCTTGAATATTCTAAGATGTACAGCACTTATGTGTGCTTGCCTCTGTCTGAACAGGTCTTTAATTTATAGTTTATGGAAAGATACTAAGCCATGGTTGTAATTCTATATGTTGGTGAGAATCTGTGGCAATGCCATAAAATCATTTATAAAATCCATAGCTGCAGAATGTTTTTTTGTTGCTTTTTTAAAAAAATTTTTTTATGTCTTTATTTTATTTTGAGAGACAGAGACAGAGAGAAAGTGGGGGAGGGGCAGAGAGAGAGAAGGGGACACAGAATCTGAAGAGGCTCCAGGCTCTGAACTGTCAGCACAGAGCTCGACACGGGGCTCAAGCCCATGGACTGTGAGATTATGACCTGAGCCGAAGTCGGACAGTTAACCAACTGAGCCACCCAGACACCCCTGCAGAATGTTTTTTTAAAAAATTAAAATTAGGGGCACCTGGATGGCTCAGTTGAGTGTCTGTCTTCAACTCAGGTCATGATTTTGCCGTTCATGGGTTCAAGTTGTACATTGTGCTCTGTGCTGACAGCCCAGAGCCTGCTTGAGGTTCTGTGTCTCCCTCTCACTCTGCCCCTCCCCTGCTTACACATGTTCTCTCTCTCTCAAAAAGAAATAAACATTACAAAAAATTTTTAATTATTTTAAAAAATTAAAATGAAATTAAATAACTCACTAAAAAAAGGCAGCTAGGTGAAATCAAATACATTCTATTACTTAAAGATATTTGTAGTATAATTTCATACCATCCTAATTCTTTGCTACAGATAGTCACATTCTAATGTCCTTAGCAAGTAAAATTAGAGCCTTCATAAATTAAGATTTTGTTCATAAAGTCAACTTTCCACTAACTTGATTAAGAATGGAGAAAATAATGCATCCTTTTCTTTTGTTTTAAGGTGAATCACAGTTAAAACAAATATTGACCAAGAGTGGCTCAAAACTCAGTTAAAAATGGATCCAACATTTGGGAACACAATTACCATTGAATGGAAGTCATCCAAAAGTGGAAAGTTAATGTAGGGACATTCAACATTACATGAGAGACCAGCCAGAAGCTTCTGATCTGTCAAAATAGTCTACTATTGGTGGTGTTTCTTAGCTCAACTGAGCACTCAAATATTTGAATAGTAAGGATCTTGATAACTCAAGTTCGTTGGTTTCTGTGTGATGTAACGCTCACTAGTTTCTTTCCATGTAGAATGCCATTAAAGCCATCTGACAATCCTACGAGGTAGAGTCCCCTCACTAATTACATCTTAAAGTCTAGGTGGTACATATAAAGGTACATATTGTGTGGCCCACACCTTCTGAATTAGTGTCTCTGAAAGTGGGCCCAAAAGTCCTCATGTTTAATAAGTTCCCAGATAATTTTTATGCCATCAAACTGAAATACACATCTAATAATTAACATCCTGTTATTATCATTAATGCCATTATTACTCTCTGAGTGACCTTCCAGAATTAGGCAGTTCCTTTTATTTTTAGCCAGAGCCCATACACTGATTCCCCAAACGAATCTGTGGTGTAGAACAGTTTCTGAACATGAGAGGAAGCCGATCTTAATAGAATTCACATACAATCTGAATGTATCTGGGAAGCAAGTTAAATCTCTCTGTACTAATACAAGTGCCTTGAAAATTTTAGTGATCATTAAGGAAACCAAGTATTTTGTCTAAATATATGTATGTGAGAGACAGAGAGACAGAGAAAGAGAGAGAGAGAGAGAGACTCTTAAGCAGGCTCCACGTCCAGCACAGAGCCCGAGTCAGATGCTCAGCCCACTGAGCTCTCAGGAGCCTCACAAAGTATTTTTTTCTAGAGTCTTCACGTATTTTATAATTTTTTAAATGTTTTATTTATTTCTAGGAGAGAGAGAAAGAGACAGTGTGAGCAGGGGAGGGTCAGAGAGAGAGGGAATCACAGACTGAAACAGGCTCCAGGCTCTGAGCTGGCAGTCAGCACAGAGCCCGACGCGGGGCTCGAACCCACAAACCGTGAGATCATGACCTAAGCGAAAGTCGGACGCTTAACCGACTAAGCCACCCAGGCACCCCAGTCTTCACGTATTTTATATAGTAGAGCGGCCATAGCAAGAGCTGGGGAGAGAAGTGTGTGTGTGTGTGTGTGTGTGTGTATGTTGTGTGACAGAGAGAGAGGGCAAGACCGTTTTGATTCATGGAAACGCCATTCCTGGTAAAGCTGATGTACCAGTAGACACCAAATTGCATGAATATGTTCGTAAGCATATCATGCAGGGGGGTTATTTAAAGATGAGAAACACATGGCACTAAAGAGAGCTTCAGAGTGGATTCAGTGGAGAAACTGGTTACTGTAAGGTTAGAGAGTTTTGGCAGAAAAAAATGTTCCTTCATGTGGCTTGGAGAAGGAGAGCAAGTCTTTTGAAACCAGGGCTTTCACAAATATTTCAGAGTGTGGAATAGATTTCTTTAGGAAAAAAAATTGAAGTAAATGTTTACTGGCTGTTTTTTCCCCGCAAACATGTATTTACCATCACATAAGCCTGAACTTCCTAACCTGAATGTCTGAACACATCAGTGAGGACAGAGTGCACTGTGTTTAACATGGCCCGTTAAGAATTGCCACCTCTCATTACAGTGCCTTCCCTAGAGCAAAACCCACTGATTACCTGCTTCTCTTCTTCCTCCCGGCAATGTGTTTTTCCTCATTTCTCTCTCCCTCTTGTTCATTTCTCTGAGTCTTAGCCTTTCTCCAGGCACACATCATTCCCCCCTCTCATGTTCTCAGCCTACATCAGCCCACAGAAATTCTCCTTTTCCTGACTTCTCATATTACCAAGTATCTGTGCCAAAGGCTTTGGCTCATGGAGATTCTAACTCGATGTTGTTTGATTGTATTTTATGTATAAGTCCAGTTCCCTCAACTAGATCCTAAGTGCATGAGACCCAGAAAGAAAACATATATTATTTTTTAATTTCCAACAGGGTACATAACTAGTGGTCAATGGGTATACAGTATTTTGAGTCACATTGAATTTCCCCCTCTGCCACCCCCTCCCCACATTCCCAGTCAAATCTATTTCCTTCATTATTCTTGTCCAGCCATGCTGATTTTCACCTGCAACTCCTCTGAAAGAATAAAGGAGAAAAAATAAAAACCCTAACGATCACAATTCATTTGTGGGAGGCAAAGTATTAAAGAATATTATTAACTCTCCCAAGGAATAAAAAAATAACAACTGATTGAATTTAGTCAAAAATGTACTCACAGTTCATATAAGAGAAGTGAAGATGGTTGATTTCAACTAATGTTAACAAGTTAACATCTGCCAGCAAGGAGATTCCAAATGCTACCTGGAGAAGCTACCTGATAGTCGATATAAATTTCAACTCTAAGAAGTAGCCCTTTGAAATCTGGTTGTTCAATTTGTAAAGGTGCCTTTCCCAGTTCATTTGTCCATTGCTTATGTGTGACATGAAGACTTTTTACATAATTGCCAGATATTGTATACGGATATTAGCCATGTCAGGGAACGTGATCTGTAGGATTTATAATCAAATAATTACATTTAATAACAAGAAAACTTTACCAAAGGAGAGTGAAGTTCCACAGACAGTGGTAAAGGTGATCAGTAGGCTTCAGGTAATCTTACTGTGTGAGTTCGAGATCCTAGTAGGTAACAGGCCTTCAATAAACATTTGAAACATATGGAAGCATGCATGCATTCCTCCAGTGTCTTGAAAAGAGCATAAGCTGTGCAGTAAGAGGGCTTGAGCTCAAATCCCATTTCTCTATGTTCTGGCTGTGAGACCTTGGACAAGATACTTAAGGCATTTGAATATTAATTTCCTCATTGGCAAAATACACATAACAGTATATCAATGGGTTTTTGAAAATAATGAGAATAATCTATAAGCTCTTGGTAGAAAAAAAGAATTGTATGTGCTTTTTGAATGATGTCATTCACACCTCAGTTGCCCCATATTACACAGGAAGAGACTGACATGGATGTTATAGAGGGAAGATTATTAAAATTATAATGCAAGGCTCTGAGGACAAGAGAAAGGTTAAGACTTGAGCCATGAGGGATGCCTGCCTGAGTCTTGGTTTTGGTTCAGATCATGATCTCACGGTTTGTGAATTTGAGCCTCACATTGGGCTCCATGCTGACAGTGTGGAGCCTGCTTGGGATTCTCTCTTCATCTCTCTCTGCTCATGCTCTATCTCTCTCAAATAAATACATAAATAAATAAGTAAATAGACAGATAGTTAAATAGTTAAATATTTTTAAAAAATTAATTAGTTAAACTGGAAAAACTGTGCTTTTCTATGTGTGTCTATCATCAAGGCATCTAACATTAGCGACTTCTTCTACAAAAAGCGGCCACAATTAATACCTAGCCCTAGAGCACAGGTCCACAGTGAGGCAGGCTGGGAGCCACAAATAGCCCACATGTGCCACATATAGCAATGCTTAGTGGAAAGCACAGGACCCACATTGGACAGCAGTGGTACAGAATCCTCCCTGAGACAGACTCAGAGTGGCACATGCAGCTCTGAAGTCAGGACTCTCCTGGAGCAGTGCACTGGCCAGAGAACAGGGTAGAATTCCAAGTAGATGGCATCTAGCCACAGTTCGCCTTTTTCCTCCAGCCCTCCTGTGGGCCAGCCACTGTGCTTTATATGTATTATTTCATTAAATCCCCCTAAGAACCTTGTGAGGTAGGTGTTGCTAGTATCTTCAAATTATGGATGAGTAAACTGAGGCACAGGGAAGTTATGTTATTGGTCCCAAGCTGAGCCTGGGCAGTCTGAATCCACACACTGCTTTCTCAGGTCCTCCTGAGAACAAAACACATTAGATACATTTACACGGGCATCAAGGGAGGTGCCCCATGGGTCTGGGATAGAGAGGTGGACGCATGAAGAGAAGGGCATTTTGGCCAGACGGCCCATGTAATTTTGTCAGTCTGGTATGCCACCTCGATGGCACGGAATCTGCTCCCAGACGAGTGCCGGACGAGAACGTCTGGTGATAAGAACGGGCGTGCGTGTGGCGTGTCCCAGTGGCAGGGTGGGCTATTTCCAGGGCCTGGGGGCTGCTTTCCCAAACTTGACCCAGATAAGTGCCAGACACAGGAGCACAGGTGCAAGATCAACTGGTCTGCTACTTGGGTGGAATTTTCCTGCTTAAAAAAAAAAAAGAAAAAAAAAGATGCAGGAAAAGAACAGCTTCCTATGACCTCATTCTGCTTAAAATTCCTGGATATGTCTCTACTTCCCTTCTGGTTCCAGACTTTTTCTTACTTACTTTTAGACTGAATTCAGCTTCTTTAAAAGGAAACAAGTGTCAACTTCATAAAGAAGTGGTGTTGATTTTTTTTCCAGAGTATTTTGAACTACAGAGCAAAAGCATCTTGTTTAATTCATCTCTGATTCATTTTGTTTTTTCTCAGATGGTCAACATCTCCTGAGAAGGTGGTTCACAGACTGTCTGCATTAGAATGATTGGGCATGTTTATTAAATTCAGTCATTCATTTATCAAAGCTATTTATTGGGTATGTACTATGTGAAGAGCATTATATTAGCTACTAGTTAGCAGTCCCTTCTCATACCTTCTGAATTAGTGTCTATAAAAGTGGGTCCAGACATCTTCTTTTTTTTTTTTTTTTTATTTATTTCTGAGAGAGAGACAGCATGAGAAGGGGAAGGTCAGAGAGAGAGGGAGACACAGAATCCGAAACAGCCTCCAGGCTCTGAGCTAGCTGTCAGCACAGAGCCCAACACGGGGCTCGAACCCACGAACCGTGAGATCATGACCTGAACCAAAGTCAGACGCTTAGCCGACTGAGCCACCCAGGCACCCCAGAAATCTTCATTTTTAACAAATGTGCAGATAAATTTTATATTCTCAAAACTTTGAAGACCACTGACTTATATTATGATTCTTCAAATACAGAACATGGGTTTCAGGTAAATTTGTTTCTAATCTCTAAAAAATAGCCTGACACAATGGTGTTGATATGTGATTGGTTATGATTCATTGAAGAAATGCATTTCCAAATTCACCACTTTGAGTGAGTTAGAAGATCAAACCTATCACTTATTCTCATTCATGCTTTTTACTTTTTAATTTGCCAGTCTTGAGCCTTGCTGGTCAGACACCCGTAAGTCAAGAATCTATTTATTTCTGAGTTCTGGCTTTTGCTTTATTTTGTTTTGTTTGTCCAGGAATATATTGATCATTGGGTTATGTGTTTCTTTACTGGGATATTCTCAAAATCCACTTTGTTTTTTTATTTAAAAATCATAAAATGCCAAATTTAAGTAGACCTTAAAAAATAAAAAGTATTTCGATCATTCATCAAGTATTTAAATTCTCCTCACAGTGCACTCTTTGTATTATGGTCAAGACAGAGTACCTGCTTTAACAAACAGCTTCAAAATTGCATTGCTCCATCACAATGAAGTTCATTTCTCACTCAAGTCTTAGTCAAATACAGATTATTAGGAGGGGGCCAGGTCGTTCAAGGGCCCAGGCCCCTTCTGTCTTGTGGCTCTGTTCTTTTGATAACCAAGCTTTCCCTGTTCAGCCAGCAGATGGGGCAAGAGTGTGAGGATCACACATTGTAGGAAAGGTGTGAAGGTTTAAGCACAGCCTAGATGTAGATGTACTACTTTCACTCACTTTCATCAGCTGGAGCTTGGCCATTGGCCGAAACATAGCTGCAAAGGAGACCAGCATGTGCGTTTGAAGTATAGGACAATGTGCTCTCTGCCTTAACCTCCAAGTAATTCTATGGCCTCCCTGCAATTCTTCTAGTGATGGGGACTCACTATTTTTATTAGTAAGAGAGCATATTGTCTTTAAACATCTTGGACAGTTTAGAGAGTTCTCCTTTCATTGAGTTGAAATATATTTTGCAGCCTTGGTAAAATGGTACATTAAGAATATGGGCTCTCTGGGGCACCTGGGTGGCTCAGTTGGTTAAGCGTCCAGTTTTGGCTCAGGTCATGATCTCAGGGTTCCTGGGTTTGAGCCCCGTGTCAGGCTCTGTGCTGACAGCTCAGAGCCTGGAGCCTGCTTCAGATTCTGTGTCTCCCCCTCTCTCTGACCCTCCCCTGTTCACACTGTATCTCTCTCTCTTCCTCTCTCTCTCTCTCTCTCTCAGAAATAAATAAAAAATAATAATAAAAAAAAAAAGAATATGGGCTCTGGAGTCAGACTGCTTGAGTTTTAACCCAAACTATGAACTCCAAGCCTGTTTCCTCATAAGTCAATTCACGTATTACCTGGCTTGTCCTTGACATGGGATCACTTCTCAGGAGTTGTTCCCATGCAGTAGACTGGTCTGTGTTCTACCCCTTCTACATCCTTATACTTGGACATTTGAGGCTATCACTGCCCTTGTTTGGAGTCTCTTTCAGAATGTTCAGCTGTTCCTCACATGACCTCATTTAGCATTACTTCTCCACCATATTCACTCTCCTCAGATTGTAGTCCAGTGAGTCCAACGTCCTTTGAAGAATAAGGCACTCTTACCAGAATATTAGATTCGAGTATGTTCTGACCATGGCAGAGAGCAGTAAAACTTTAACATCATCATTTTACTTGTTGTAAACATGTGCTTATGTAACCAAGCATCACATAAGCTTTTTCAGCCACCATTTCCCCCAGTTGATACACATTGAGCTTATTTTCTACTAAGATTTTAATTTTTCTGTATAAAAAAGTTTTTATATAAATGTAATTGCTGAACGAAGTTTCTTTCACTGCTGTAGGATTTTTTTGGTTTCAAAAGAAGACTCTTATATCTGCAGGTTCCTAGTATGTTCTGTTTGATCTTGTATCTTCAACCTAGAAGGAAAAGTCACTACAGCCTTGGGGCTCTCCTGAGACTTGGGAGTGGTTAACAGAATTTACTGCACAAACAGGAGCATAATTAAGAGTCATCCATTAGTGCAAATTTCTTCTGACCCAGGGTACACAAGAAAAGTCTACTAACACCAGTGATATTTACTAACCTGCTGTTCAGGGTTTTGATTTTTCTTTTTTTCCTATCTTTGAAAAGTTGAAAAAAAAAAAAAGTTGTAAAACAAAATACCAGCACATCCTTCCTTAGCATAGAGACTCAGAACACTGTCTCAACCCGAACGGCTTTGACCTTTTCTTCTTTGTGGGCAGGAGTTACTATGGGGTGTCTGTGTGTGTGTGTGTGTGTGTGTATTACCTTATCATGTGGGTTCGGAGGAGGACATGAAGGAAGACGAAGGATGTGGTAGAAAAACCAGGTAGATACCACGCACTTCATTTCAGGTGGGAGTTGAACCCAGCAGTGGTTGAACTAGACTCCTTGCAAACCTGTGATTCTAAGACTCCGTGGCACAAATAAGTAGATTCCAAGCTCCAGAAGTCTCAGTGTGCCAACCTAAGAAATGGGAACATCCTAAATTTTGAAATACTTGTTCTAGGTACCCTCTCTTCAGATCAAAAATGACATTCTTCCTGCTTAACAGTTCAGCTGTGATCACTAATCTCCTTTACTATGAAAGCCTGACCCTGCGAGCCTGATCCACCAAGATCTCTAGTCTCTACTAAAGTCAATCTTTGATGAATAATTTGAGGCACTGGCTTTCTCTGTAATAAAAGCAGCAACAATGACAGCAATACTACTAGCTAACACTGATCAAGAACATACTATGTGTCAGGAACATACTAGGGGGTGCTATCAACTGCATGATATAGAAAAAGAAACTGAGACTTAGGAATTTTAAGGAATTTGCCCAAGGTCACTTAGTGGCAGAGCCAGTGAAGTGGACACTGTAATTGTAGAGTGCAAACTGCCACTCACCAATGAGTAAAGGTCCTGCCATTCACCACCCCCAGAGACTGTGGGCTTCTCTGCTAAACCGGCAGAGCGAAGTCTCAGGCCACATGTGACCCATTACCTTTTGTGGCCACTTCTCGATAATTGGCCTGACTCTGACATATCGTGCTTCCACACTATTGGGTATTAACCTAGTGTTTGGTAAGAAGCTAAAATGGTATTTTGATGTCATTTCAAAAAGATCAGCCTGAAGTGCTGGGCAACACTTGAATGAGTGGCACTTCAAGGAACACGAGGAAAGATCCTGTGGCATTTTAACAGGATGACTTAAAAAAAATTCCTTACAGAGCCAAGGCCACTAATCCTTTCAGCTGAACTGGGCTGAGGGTGGGGAAACCCCAAGATGCAGAATGATTCAGTCTGTAGCCCACATGCACAGCTGATTTCTGAGAAGTAACTTTAGCTCGTAGAGGGCTCATGGTGGGCTACTGGACGACATCCGGCACCAACCACTAATCTCAGATCTCATAGCAACACGTATCGCCTGGAACCCAAAATAGTCCTGCCTCGAGCTCTTTTCACTTCTTATCACTTGAGCAAGAGCCTGCGTGAGGAAGGTGTTTGTCAGCCAACAGCTGCCGATTTGCAGAGAGATGAGTGGATGTGCAGCCGATTCCATTTAATCCAGCACCATCTCCCCCGGCAGCCTCGATTCTTCCACTTGTTTAGCCACCTCCACCCACGCAGATTTCTTCTTATCCAAGAGTCCACTGGACTTTTTCAAATTCACTTGCGCGTGTGATGTTTTCCTAGGGCTTAAAAAGGAATGAAATCCCCTTTAATCCCAACCCTTCTCCACTTTATTTTGTTTCTTAACATTTTCCTTTTGTAGAAACACATCGGAGGCTGATCCCCAAGACCTTGATAGAGATACGTGCGAGAATGGCTTTTTGACTTTGCCAGAGGATCGTTAGCCTGCCTAGAAAGTTTGGACACCATCTGATCACAGCTCCTTATGTCTTTACCCCTTGGCCTCAGTATGAGACGCTGATGCCATAAAGTGGATTACTTCCGAATAAGGGCATAGTGTTCACTCTGATAACATTGCTTCCATCTGTGACAGCTACAGGACCCTCAGTCTGAGAATACTTTGCTTGATAGTGGATACAAGGTAGTTTTGAGTGAATTCATATCTAAAGAAAATCCTCTGGGCTTGCCAAAAACAATTTACATTGGCAGAAGAAATCAACAAAGAAACACTAATGGAATGTATTGGTAGGATTTTTTTGTAATTTTTAAGGATGAAAAACCAGTAATGATTTTTATATTACATATGTCTGAATAGTCTATATTTAGACTACACTATATTTAATATAAGAAAACAATATTAAAAATAATTATTCGTCCCCTAACCTCTACTAAGCCCCTTTTGAGTGGTTGTATGCAGCCTTGACATGCCCTGTATTGAAAGGAGTTGAGTAGCCATATTTATTCTCTACAATTACCATACTCTTGCTTCTAGGTAAAAACAACTAAGTATGCATTCCTCTTTGCTTTGTAGGAGCCAAAGGTTGAGAGTTGGATTTCAGTTCTACCAAAAGGGATCTTCGGATTCTGAATAAAGTCAGTTATATGGGAGTTTGCTCATACAGGTAGAACAACTGTATTGCAGAGGAGCCGAGGATTTGACAGAATTCAATTCGATTTGTGAGCAATCGTTAGTTGTCTACTATGGACAAGCCATTTGTTTCAGTTAAGAATGATCTATTTTGCCCTTAAAGCAAATTTAGAGGAGGAGGAGAAAGAGGGGAAGAGGGAAGGGGAGGAGGGCAAGGAGGTAGGGGAGGGGATGGGAAGGGGGAGGAGGAGAAAAGGAAGAAGAGGGTCGGGGCAAGGAGGTAGAGCAGGAGGGAAAAGGAGAAGACGACGATGATGATGACGATGTCACCACCTGCTAAGGAACCCACAGGTGAGCCCATTAGTCCTCGCCTCCCCCTGCCTTCCAGCCACCGAGTCGCAGGTGTTTTCCCACTTGGATCCTCGCCAGGCCAAGAGAACATAAAGCAGTAATACCCTTCTAACTGCCTGCCCCAGCAGTATTCCCAAGCGTCATCCCACCCTGAAGTATGAGAAGGGAACCCACATTTACTGAATTCTTTGCCACTTCACTGTCTTCGACGCACAGTTTCATTTAATTCTCAAACAACCTTACCATGTAGGCAACCTTATTCTCGTTTGTACAGATCAAGATCGACATTTTGAGAAACTGGCTCCGGGTCACACAGCTACCAAGCGAGGAGCTGGCATTCGAATCTGCTGGAACCAAGGGTTTGATAGAATTCAATTTGTGAGCAATCACTGATTGCATTTGAAGCCAGATATGCTGGATGGCCACACCTAGGCTTGTCCTACCATCTCGTGAGCACTTTACCTCGGTTCTGCTGGGAGATTGGTCTAGGACTCCTTTCTAACCCGCTCGGCTATCGATACAGCTTGCCCCATACGGAGTTTCCTGTTCCTCACTGACAAGACCCTTCCCAAGCATGTGCATTTGCTTTCGCAGTTCACGTCCCCCCACCGAAAATGTTGTTATGCATTTATGCTTCTCACCACCTGACAGAAGACAGATCATCCCTGAGGTATAAGTGTCAGCCTCACGGCTCACTGGATATACTGTCACCACACACATCAAAGCGCTCTTCATTGACAAAAGCAAATACGCATTTCCCGGGCTATCTGAAAGCAGAGCGTTCCTATGAAACCTTTTGTAAGGCAAAATGACATAAAGCAAAGAAGTGATTATAATTAACGAATTGATTTTTATTTACTAGTAATGTATATGGAAAAATACATTACTAGTAATGTATATGTATATTGAGCATTCCCAGGCCCCAAAAATAACCTCTCTTAGGCTTTTCTGGAAAATACCTTAGGAGACATATTGCTAATGGAGGCACAAAATAAATCGAGATAAAGCCCAAATGCTCGCAGACACAGCTCAAAATTCTGGCGGCTTGATGCTGAGATGCTGAGTGTGGTTCTAGCAGGGGGAAGGGGAGAGACGAGTTTGGAGGGGCCGCTCTCGCTGCTCCAGGTGAACACACTTCTGTAAGCAGCCCTACTGCAAAACAAACCCTGAATGCTATTTTTACTTCCCACCTTTTTTTGTAACAGCAAAAATCCTATTCAAATTTCTTTCAGTTAGAGAAAACAGGTAGTAAAATGTAGGTCTTTCGTACAAGTGAAGTGGTTGTAATGCAAGCTTTTGAAAAGCAGGGGGTGTTTGGGAAGAATATGGAAAATTGACAAAGACAGCTTTCACATGATTTGATGATATTGGGTTAAAATGTCTCTGCTTTATGGGGCCCCTGGGTGGCTCAGTCGGTTGTGTCTGACTCTTGGTGTCAGCGGAGGCCATGATCTTGCAGTTTTGTGAGTTTGAGCCCTGCCTCCGGCTCTGTGCTGGCAGCGCGAAGCCTGTTTGGATTCTCTCCCCACCTCCCCTGTCCCTCCCCAGCACGCACTGTCTCTGTCTCTCTCAAAATAAATAAATAAACATTTAAAAAGATCTCTGTTTTTCATCTCTGATCAGATCGGAAAATGCTATCATGCAAGTTGCTATTTTAAATTGTGAGTTTCAGGAGCCTTTTTTTCAGGAAGTAGGAGACTCTCTTCCCAACTATTCATGGATCGTTCAACTGAGATGAAAGAAAATCTCCTAAATTGTTGAATATGATGTGGTATTTTTATTTATTTAATGTTTATTTATTTTTGAGAGAGAGACAGACAGAGAGACAGAGCATGAGCATGGGAGGGGCAGAGAGAGGGAGACACAGAATCTGAAGCAGGCTCCAGGCCCTGAACTGTCAGCACAGAGCCTGACGTGGGGCTCAAACTCTCAGACAGTGAGATCACAACCTAAGCTGAAGTCGGACACTCAACCGACTGAGCCACCCAAGCGCCCCTGTGAGGTGGTATTTTTAAAGAAGAGAGTGTCAAGGAAAGGAATCACAAATCCATGCTAAGGAGGGGGAAACGGGGCTGGAGACAAGAGGAAGTACATTTATTGAATACTGACTGTGCCAGCCATGTAGCCTGACACTGGCTAACTCTGTTTTCTTCAACCGTCTCAATAATCTTGCAAGGTATAAACCTTCAACACACACCACCACCACCACCACCGAAACTCAAGGAGCGATGCTTTGTCTCGATTCCAACAGCTGTTAGGTGGTGCAGCTCGGATTTGAGCAGCCCAGGTCCCCGTGGCAGTTTTCACTACAGTACCCAATCCCCTCAAAGCAGGGCTCTGTTTTGGTGCTGGGGCGTTAAAGAGTGAGAAAGCATACCGTCCTGTACTCAAGTGGCTTACCATTTAGCTAGGAGACAAACACAGTTACAAAGTCGAAAGCAACCTATGCTTGCAACAAGGCTAAGCAGTGCAACGACGCTGTAGGGGCGCCAGGAGCCATTGCTTACAGGGTCCCGGAGGAGACTGGAGTCAGCCTTAGAAGGAATCTGATGACTTAGAAACACGGACAAGAGGCCAGCAGCTGGCCAAGAAAGGGGATCATCCTGAGCTAAGAACATACATGCTGTATTGAGGGAATGAGGTGGGTGCTGGCAGTAGTTGCTGCTGTTTCCAGATGTGTGTGTAGAAGGGGAGCTGAGAAGTGTCACTTCGGAAGGTACATGAGACCCTTGCTCCTCAAAGTGTGGTCTCAGCACCGGTACCACCGCCACCATCTGGGAGCATGTCAACAATGCGGAATCTCGGGCCCTGTGCCAGAGCCGTTAAAGCAGAATCTGTATTTTAACAAGGTTCACCTTGCGACTTGGAGGCATGTTCAAGTCTGACAAGAACTGCCTTAGAGAAGCAGATCTGCTCCTCTCTCATTTTCCTTCTTTCAGATCCCAAAATAAGACTGACGAGGACTAGCCATTCGCAGCAACGTGGATGGAGCCGCAGTGTGTTACGCTAAGTGAAATAAGTCAATCAGAGAAAGACAAATACCGTATGATTTCACTCGTAAGTGGAATTCAAGAAACAAAACAGAAGAACATATGGGAAGAAAGGGGGGAAGAGAAGGAAACAAACCACAAGAGACTCTTAATGAGCGAGAACAAACTGAGGGTGGACGCTAGGAGGTGGGTGAGGGGATGGCTAGATTGCTGATGGGCACGCGGACGGCACTTGTGAGGAGCACTGGGTGCCGTAGGCACATGATGAATCACTGAATTCTGCTGCTGACACCAATACTGCACTGTATGTTAACTAGCTGAAGTTTAAATTTAAAAAAGGGGGGGCGGGGAAAGACTGAAGAGAACTAAAACTTCTTTCTGCTGTCTGTCTCCTTTCTCTTTCTGTAGAGGCCCAGGCGGCTCTCGGTGACCTCAGGGACTTGAGCGACGCTTCCTTTTTTTGCTTTGCCTAAAACCCAGCATCCTCTTTCTGTGACTTCTGTGAGTCACTCTCTTCTTCCTCTGCCCTGGCATTCACTGATCTGTGAATGTCACACTCGAGAATGTGGAGCAAATGCATTTCGTACACAAATATCTACAAAATGGAACAACTCGATTGCCTTCCCGGGAGGCAGTCACAAACAACCAGGCCATTTGTCAAAGTGACTGGCCTGTGCGTAATAGAATGTGCTGCGTTAGCGTCGCCCGTGCTCAGCAGTGGGGTTTGAAAGGGCCGAGCCACCCTCGGTGGGACCATTTGGAAACTGAGCACCTTCAGAGGAGAGAAGCAGCTTTCCAGTTCAGGCCTTGCCTTGTAGTTTACCCAATCTGTTTAATTCAGACTCCTCATTCCCGTTGATTTTATTGATCCTCAGACTTGGGACTGCAGCTCCCCCGTGGGAAGATTTTAGGTTCAGGGGAAGCTGGGGGAAAAGAAAATACTGTACACATAAATTGTTGGGGGGCACTTCTGGTTTCCAGTCTGATGCTTGGAATTCATCACGCCCGTCTCCACAACTAAAACCAAATTGAACCAACTAAACCCCAGCAACTCTTAGATCCTTCAGTGAATTGAGGTCACAGGGCAAACCACTGTCCCCCCCCAGTTGGACAGACAGCCAGATGGATGGAGAGACTTTCAGCTTACCAGGGGCAGAAGCTTTTGCAGAAACTGGTACCAGAGTCAGGAAAGCAAGATGGTGATTGACAAGTCGCGAGAGGCTCTGTGTGGACATGTTTAAAAACGAAAAACTCCTTGGAGGCCCGGTCTGCTTGGGGGAGAGGGGGAGAGGGGGAGAAGCCATTTTTGTGAGTTTTATATCCAGGAGTCCCTTCAGGTTCCCAGGGTGGAGGTGAAGAGATCCTTCCCTGCTTCCTGCGGGGAGAGTGGAAAAGTAGGCATTTTGAGCCCTTTGTTCTCTTCAACAAGGCCTGCCCTCAAGGGAAGCCATGACCCACAGGGGTTTTACCGAGGGCCTAGCCAACCTAGAGAAGGGAAATACCCAGCTCAGGTTAAATGAGAAACTTAGACCTAATCATAAGGCTTCAGAGCGCTACCCCCAACCCCATGACTGGCCAGGGTGTCCACAACGCTCCTGACAGTCAGGAAAGAACTGCCCCTGGGACTCTCATGGATGAGTCTCTAGGAAAACCCAACGTGAACGGACGTGAACCAGGACATGAAAGGAGATTTTAGGTGCTGACACCACTGTGACAGCAAAGAGTCAACACAGCCTAACTCCCAGTCAGATGGACAAACCCTCACGCTCGATCCCTGTTTATATAAACGGGGAAAACTGTAATGAAGGTAGTCACTTGATCAGAGGTAGTTTCAGCTCGCATAGCAGAACGTTCTAGGTTCTCTGCTTAGAAATGAAACAAAAGACAGAAACAGATGTGTGGTTTTAGGATTTGGGGAGGAGGGAAAATCACCTTCCTGCAAGCTCTGCCCTCTTTGAACCTGACAGTTGTCATCTTGCCGCAAGCAATTATCTATCTGCACCTCTCGCCTCCCTGTGAAATGCACTTCAGCTGATATTTTAGAGATTACAGAATCCAGTGGGCTTATTTGTTATGAGTCGTCAAGATCTCTATGGAAGTTTTATAGTCTATTGTGGTAATGAGTCAGTTAATTAATGCTGAATATTTGTAGCGATAACTCTATCTTAACAAATCTTCTATGTTCCAGTTTCTCTCCGGTCTCTCCGCCCAACCTGCCTGCCAATGTGTGGGTGTTATGGGAAACAAATTTCTTGAGAGTCAAGGACATCTACCCTCCAGGTCTGCTGTTGCCATGCATTTGGTGGATAATCAAGGGGAAGCCACTGAGCCTTTCTGGGACTCAGTTTTTCCAGCTGTGAAAGAGGATGATGATAGTGGACCTATTTCAGCCCCAAAGTCAGGATCAAATAATGTGGTGGCTTATACCAATGCACAGTTATTAATGTCCATAAGTTTATGAGGGTATATGTTCATAATATGGCGGGAATAAAAAAAAAAATCACTGAAGTTAAAGGTCATTCCGATGCAACTTGAAAGCCAATCCTCTGAAAGCATGAATATTTTAGTGGAAATCATTCATTTCTCTCTTTCACTTTTTTTCCTGATTTCTACACATTCTTATGAGGACTCCCCGTTTCATCTCCTTTCCTACCCCTCTATAGAGCCCCACTATTGTTTTGAAGGTGTTTGAGGAAAAACAGAGTTTTAAATTTGCAAACATCTTTGGGGCACTCTAGGCAGCTGGAAATTGGCTGTATGTGGGTTTTCTCTAAAAGGAAACCAAATAAAACACTCCTGACATGGCAAACAAACAGCTATCCTGAGGGTAATGTTTTTCAGAGCTGAGTGTAAATGAAACAACAACAACCAAAAATCCATGGTGATTTTTTTCCCCCCAAAACACAAAAGAAGCTAAAAAAACACATTTCTTACCCCAAACACAATTTGAATCGTACTAAGTTGAAAACTATTGTGCAAAATATTGGGGCCATTTGAGGATCACATCAGGCATCTGCCTAAAAATCTTACCACTTACACGTAACACACAATTACTGTTTCACCGAGCAAGAATAAATCATTCCAGCGATCCAGGAGAGAGCAAAATTGGAAAAACACAGTTAGCCACATTTCCCCAGGCCTGTGTCATGAAGGCCGACTTGTGAGAGGGAAGACACCAGGCGTAGGGTGGTTCCCACGGTTTACGTACTGGCGACACGTGGGAGATGTACCAGGTCCGAGAGCCCCTCGTATGGTGTGGGACTTGAGGCCAGTTCTGTGCACAACTGATTAAATGAAGAAAATGGATTGATGCCAGGACTATTCCTGTCTTCCAAACAATGTGGGCTGAAACGCAAGTTCTAACAGGGCTATCTATAAACTATGAATTACATGCTAATCAGTCTGCCAGTGTCTCTTACACCTACTCTCTGGTAGGCAGGAGATCATAGAGGTTAAGAAATTGTGGAGTCAGACAGTATATTTCTGAGTCTCTCTGCCTCAGTATCCTCATCTAAAAAATAGCGATCATGAAAATACGAGTATTCAACTCGCTGGGTTGTTAGAACATTAAAAGAGACATTAGAACATTGTGTAAAACAAAACGCCTAGATTCGTGTCCTGCCCATGACAGTCACTGTTGGCGCATTCTCTTCCCTTTCCCTGTTCTACCCCAAGCCTTCCAGGTATACTTATTCCTTCTTTGCAATCTCGCCTGGTCTCATGAAGATAATGCAATAGCCTACGCACTAAGCGTTGCCCAACGAAAGCTTTTCCATGGCTTCCCCTGGTTCAATTACATAAGGGCTTTGCTAGAGCACCACTTTCCAGCTCTAATGTGCATACAGTGGTCCCTGGGGATCACGATAAAAAGCAGATCCTGATTCAACAGATTTGAGTGTATCCCTAGGAGATTCTGCATTTCTAACAGGCCCTGATGTTGTGGGTCTCTAGGCCACACTTTGAGTAATAAGCAGCTAGGTCACTAGCTATCCAAATTGACCAACCTTTTTTGGGGGGCGGGACTTGAAGATTGCTTTCTTCCGTAGGATACTAATGGTCTGTAACCTGCAAACAATCAGATCCTGATTCAGCTATGGAATCCAGTTGCCAGATAGACTCCTCACACGGCTGCATTTCTTTGTCTGCAAAATTTAAAAGTAATTACATTTACTCAAACGAAGGTTTTTGTGATGAATGGCCCGTGTGTGGCCCGGTGGGGGAGAAATTTTATATTTTAAGAAGCTTGGTCCATGGATTAAATGTGAGGCTAAATATTTTAAGTTGATATAAGCAGGAGAAAAGATACTTTGTTGGCAACCTGGAAATTACTAGTCAGGCATTTACAGTGTCAAAGTCAGTCAGTGGCTGGTTCGCTAAAACAAGTGATGAGGGGCACCCAGTGGCTCAGTCAGCTGAGCATCGGATTGGTGATTTCAGCTCAGGTCAGGATCTCACAGTCATGAGCTTGAGCCCCGAGCTGGGCTCAGCGTGGAGTGCGGAGCCTGCTTGAGATTCTTTCTCTCTCCCTCCCTCTCTCTATCCCTCTCCCACTCGTTCTCTCTCTCCCCTCCTTCTCTCTCTCTCTCTCTCTCTCACACACACACACACGCACACACACTAAATAAATAAATACAGATATACATAAAAAATAAATAAACCTAAAGAAAAAAATGAGTGCTGAATACAGGCAACCTCTTCCTCCATCAAATATGGAAATAGCTTGTTAAATAATCGTTTCCAAAATCCATGTCCACTCAGAATCTTATCTGAAAATAGGGTCTTTGCAGATGTAGCAAGTTAAAATGAGGTTATACTGACTTAGAGTGGGCCCCGATGCAATCATTGGTGTCTTTTTAAGAAGTGCCACCTGCACCAGAGGTGCAGAAGGCCAGCCGCAGAGAGAAGTGTGGAATAAAATACACAGGGTGGGTGCCCTGTGACTCTGGAGGCAGAGACTGAAGTTATGCTTCCACCAGCCAATGAACACCAAGAATTGCCAGTTACGGCCGGAAGCTAGGGGAAGGTCTTGGAAAGGATCTTCCCTCTGAAACCCCAAAAGGAACCACACTCTGAAGACACCTGGAGTTTGGACTTCTTTGAAATGAGAGAGAATAAATTTCTGTTGCTTAAACTATCCTGTTTGTGGTCATTTGTTACTTCGGCCCTAGGAAGGTAATACAGTACCTGGAAAGGAACGAGGTCGGCCCTGTTGCCAAATGAGCTCCTGCAGCCCAGTGTTCAAAGGCCTCTGCCCTTGTTGTCTCCCACAGCTGAGCTGGTGATGGAGAAGCTGGGTGCAGATGTGGGGATACTGCCGAGGTGGGCGTCCTGGCTTTCTCTGCGCTCTTAGATAAACAGTGACAGGAGAGAAGACAAGAGGCAATCTGTTCCTCTTTGGTTCAAGGGTTAATCCCACTGGAGGAAAGACAACTGAGTGCTTCTAAAAGAGGGTTCCAGCAGTTGCTCAGCTTTTACCTCCGCCCAAATCGCCCAGACACAGACCCCTCCATGTGGCCTGCCTATGGTGGGTGAGGCAGGCAGCCAAGGTGACCCAGGGGTGGAAGGAGCACCGCATGGGGCCTCCTGGGGATTATGCCCTTGGATGTGATCTAACGGAGGGGCNATGGAAGCGGCCCAGTCGGCAGTGCTATTTTAACCTTCCAGGAGGCACTTTGGCTCGGCGTTTCTTGTCTGCGTGGATGCTAAGGCTTGCCTCCCAGGCCTTCACAACCTCAGACAACTTGGAAACTTTTGCTTTGACTAGTGAGGAGCCTGAGATCCACATTTATCTCAAGAAAACATACTCAATTAAGGAAAACATACTCCCCACCCATGATTATTCTATATTCAGTAACACTGGTTAAACATAGGCTTCCTGCCAAAAAGACTCTTCAGTCTTCAGTCTGTTTAAACAAAATGAGGAAAATGCCTAAAATTATTCTTTTCCCATTTCCAGCCCGGCGCACTCACGGTTTAAGGCAATACAATGCATTCAGAAAGCACCCTTTATCTGCAGAAGTTAAAATATCCTCTCGAGATGCTCTAAATACACTGCTCATCTGCTAAGGTTCAATGAAAATTGCATCGTCAGGTGCTTGAGGGCGTGGTCAAGATGAATGCGTGCATTGGAGGAAATTTAAGCCCCACTGTCTAACTGGCAGCAATAGCACCAGGTTTGGGGTTGAAAGAACTCTTTGAGTTCAAGATCTTTCAGTTAGTAGGAACCTTGAGAACATTTCTTAAACGTCTCTGAGCCTCAGTTTGTTTTATGTAAATGAATTACTTCTGAGTTTGCAGACAACACTTTATAACAGATTCATAAGCCGCGTAATAGATCAGCTAGCGAACAAATGATTCAGACTCATTCAGATTCATTGTCTGAAAGCAAAGATGATGAAGGAAGAGCGTCACTCTGAGCAGCTTTGTCGTTTTTGTTGTTTATGAAACCATTTTCCTTTCTCTAGGAAGTTCCTCTTTCTCTGATTTTCTTAAATGTGGCCTGAACTATGTTTAAACTGGTATCAGCCCGCCTCACTTTTTACCAAATATGGACTGACTCAGAGCACACTCTGGAACTGTAATCTGGATTTGGTCTCATGACTCTAGAGTTCTCTTCCCATCTTTGTCTCTAACCATTTAGACAATTAAAGCAACTGCAAGTTTTAGTTCCAAAAGATTCCAGTATCGCTGGAGCTTGGACCCTAGTCTCAGCATTTCCTGGTGATTCCAATTCACATGCTGTAGCCATCATCTATAAGGTGGCTCATCCCTCAGTGATGTGATGTAGAACAACAAAAACAGCAAAATATTTTGAGTGTTATATGGATAAAACAAGATGTTCTATTTGAATATAACTATTTAAAAATTCTAGAGTTCTATAAAAGTGTCTTAAAATTGAGTACATTCTTCATTTAATAGGAACAATTTGAGCAATAGAAGCTGGCTGTGTTCTCCTGTGGCATGCTTTTCAACCTTCTAGACTTATCGCTAGCCTATCAGTTACATGAGAGATGCAGTATCTTCAGAGCACTGGGGATGTCTATATTTACTTCTTCAACAAATAGTTTTTGAGCACCTATTATATAATTGGTAATCTTCTAAGCACTGGGCGTTGCACAGAGATAAAAAAGTCAGAATCCCTGTCCTCACGGAACTTCTATTCTAGTAGTGGAGAGCAACAATTAAAAAAAAAAAACAATGTAATATTTCATTCAAATCGGTTTCGTTTTATTTAGAAGATCAGAAACAAAAACAAACAAGGGAACAGCAACTTCAGATAGTCAGTCTGAGAAGGCATCTCTGAAGAGAGATATTTTAACTAAAATGAAAGGATGAGAAAGAGATCTGTGTGCCAAGGTCCTGAAGGGAAGAATGTTCTAGAAAGAGGGATTTGCCTATGGTGTGAAATGGCAGCTGAACAGAAAAATGTGCCGCTGCAGTGAGGTGAATGGGGGAGAGAGGCTAATGAGAAGGTTTAAAAAAGGCCCAGGGTGACATCTTAGAGAATCTGTAGGGGCCACGTTTCTGGATTTGATTCCAAAGCTGATAGGGGGCCGTTGGAGAAGTTAAGGCACAAGTGTGATTTAAATCACTCAGAGTCACTCAGAGTTCTGTAAGGAAAACGAGTTGTAGGGGGACAAAAATAAAACCAGAGAAACAGTTACGGAACTGTTGCCACTCTCCCTGCAAAAGGTGATTTTGGTTTGTAGTCACATTGTGCAGGCAAAAAATGGAGCAAAGCAAATAGAATTGAAATATTTTAAAGTTCATGGAACAGGACTCACTAAGGGATTAGGTGGTTGTAGAAGGTGGGATGAAAAAAGGGAAGAATTAGGATTTGTTTATTTCTGTGTCCCTAGCCCTTAGACAATGCCTAGCACATAGTAAATGTTCAATAAACATGTTCAGACTTTCTTGTATCAAAACTAAGTCTCCCAAAGGGGTGATCAGGGAAAGAAGGGAAGAGTATAGAAAATAAATAAAAGGAGCCCGTAAAGAATGAATAAAGGGGAAAATGGACACAAAGCTTTCTTTCCGGTGAAGCTGGTAACGACTTTACTGTCAGCAGATCAAGGTTTAAATCTTCCTTTATGTCTCTCTCTGCAGGTGGCTTTCCAATAAATGTCTACGGACGTCCCAGGCCTGCAGAGGCTGAATTGAATATTGCATGATGAAGAAGGGATGGAACTCTATACAGGAAAGACATTTTTAAAGTTATCTTGTGATTTAGGAAATAATTTTTCATCATTTCCTTCTCTGAGTTTGAAGAGAGGGTTTCAGAATAAAGAAAAGACTATGAAACGTATAGTCTGAAAAGGATGGAACCAAGCGATTTTGTCCTGGTACGTTGATTCAGATGCTACAAAGGACACTTTGTTAGCACTTAATAGCGGCTGGTATTAGCATTGATATGGCATACGTGCACAGACACGATCCTTTTCCTGGAGACTACCAGAAAACCCCTGAGATAGGCCATGTAATCCTTGCAAAGATTTTAAATGGGAAGCACAAATATTTTCACACTTCCAGACCGGCAAGGTTAAATAAAAATAGATGAGGGTCATACATATTAAATACTAATATAAGTGACTGCAGACATCCATACTTTGATTGGCACCCGTGGTTTCATTCAGGACCTTGTAGAAATTCTGACATTATTGGAAAGGGGTGTCAGGCATCCATATTCATCCCTGGTCTTTCTTCCAAGATTCAATTTATGGACCATTAAAAAAAAAAAAAAAAAGTCCTGCTGGCTCGTCATGTCCTTTCGAGTGGTGCCTTCAAAATTCCTTCTAAGTGAACTTAAAAATAAAGTGCACTTGGTTTTATGCTAATTCCATTTGGGGTCTAAAAGTGGCATTGACAACTTCAAGGTTGCCCTTTCTCCTCTGGGCTGCAGGACAGACTCTCCTGGATGTGACTGATGGATAGGTTTTGCTCCGGAATGAGCCACATCATACACATCTCAATTCTACTCAGCACAGAGAGGTGATAGGTTCTCTTTATTCTCTGTCTCTAACTACAGCTCTGTCACTGCTCTTTCAGCCAAATATTATCTGAAATATTGATAGCTTCAAAAAATGTAGATTTATTAAAAGATGACCCAACTATTGCAGGGCTAAAAGGAGACAATAAAGATTTTGAAATGGCAAGGAAGTGTAATTCTAAGGCAGTGGCAAGTGGTGTCAATAATCACTGACCTAGAGACTAAAAGGTCTTTGGGAAGGTCCTGCAAATCAGGTGTCTGCCTTCTTGTTCTCTTTACTCTACGGTCAGCTCTGAAACGAGAATCTTCTCCAGAGGTGCGTTGAGTTCATAGGCACGCACAGTGTGGGAACAATTTCTTTGGTGGGATGCGTAAAAGGCCACTCACCTTAACTTGTGGCAAGATTTCTAAAAATGCCCTGGGCATTCTTACTATACTTTGCAACTGCCCTCTCTCCCCTAACCTGGAGTGAGGAGACTGAAGGTTTTATACAGCCCATTTATTTTATGGGAAGTCCACAACAGATATTTTATTTCTCTCTGACACCCTATCCCTTCCTCATGTAGAATTGATGGCTCCTTCCTTCAGATCACTTGGTACCTGTACTTACTTCTCTATCTTCCTACACACAATAATATGTTTTCGTACTTAATCATATATACTATGCTGTCTCTTTTCCCTTACTAGTCTCCTGAAGAGACCGAGATTTATTTGTACTTTTGTTTCCAAATGCATGATGTCGTTGCTATTTTGGTGTTCCACCCATACGGAAGGATCAGGAAAGGTTCTCTTTATTAACTGCATTAAAACCCTGTTAAATCTTGCTCTATCAGCATCCTGTAAAGTACGAAAGCACAAAGCAAAAAAAAAAAAAAAAAAAGCCATTCAAACACATCCATTCTTCACTGTTCAGGTCAGTGAATGGAGTGTAGACGTTTCTGTGGGACCACACACAACACGTAACACTTTTATCAGCTCCACGCTGTCCTTGTAGTGGGACAAAAAGGAGAAACGTAGGAGGTCCTGAGACTCCTCAAAGCTGCGTTGGGGACAATGTGGTTCTGGCTTGGGAGGGACCCACTGTTGAAATTCTGGAAGATCAGCCCCCTGGCCACAACCACAGAAGTGACTGCTTGTCTCTTGTTATATCTGTCAGGTAACACCTTATCTTAACATTTCTACCTCTGCAGCTACAGAGGAGCTCTGGCTTTCATTTATCTTACATGAGCTTTCTTGAGGTCAACTGATACTGTTTATGAATTTTAAGCAGCCAAGTCAGAAACCTAGAAGTCAGTGTCATCATTTCCAAAGAACAACCTTAGTTAACTAAAGCCCTTACCTTTGAATGTCAAATTCCTTAAAATACAGCATGTAAACCTATCCTTCAGAATAATTTATTGGGTTACCGGGGCTGCTATCGAAACCTTCTAATCTAATCAGCATTACAGTCTCTGATCAGGAACAAAGCCGTCCTTTCGGAATGAATTTTCTGGGGGCGCCTGGGTGGCTCAGTCATTTAAGTGTCCGACTTCAACTCAGGTCATGATCTCACAGTGAATTTGAGCCCCACATCAGGCTCTCTGTTGTGAGCACAGAGCCCACTTCAGATCTTCTGTCCCGCACCCACCCCCCTCCATCCCTCCCCTGCTTGTGCTCTTTCTCTCTCTCAAAAAAAGAAAACATTAAAAAAAATAAAGTAAATTCATTTTTCTGGGATTATGCTCAGTAAAGTTTTGGTGAATGAGTGAATGAACGAATGAACTGATGACCAACATCCAAACTGACATCAATTTTCCCTCATCCACTTAGTACTCTGCATAATCACTTCCTTTGACATCACACATATGCATCCAGCATCACAACCTGGTTTTAGTTCTAGAAGACAACAGATGTAAAGAAGAAACTTGGTGGCCGGTGTCACGAAAACACATCAGAGAAGTTTCAGACGACTCCCAAAGGATGACGTTTTGACGTTACTACTTTTCCATCAAGAGAAGAGTTGAAGCTTTCAGTCTTTCAGAAAAGTAAGCGTTGATAGGTGTATGGTGCCTGTCCTAGAAGAATATCAAAGTACACTTAAAGAAATTTTAACACCAAATAACTTTTTTAAAAAATGTTCATTTATTTTGAGAGAGAAAGAGAGAGCAAGCACGGGAGGGGCAGAGAGAGGAGAGAGAGAGAATCCCAACTCAGGCCTGAACTCACAAATTGTAAGATCATGACCTGAGCCATAACCAAGAGTCTGATGCTTAACTGACAGAGCCACCCAGGTGCCCCCAAATAACTTTTAAATATATCTTTCTCCATAATTTCAGAATCTGAAAATTCTGGAGAATTTCAGAATCTCAAAATCAAAGATCTTTGAACACATCACTTCACTCATGGTGCCGTCTGCATCTTTTGTCTCCCGTGTAGTAATTCCTCTTTACGAGGTCTTTTCTTCCTTTCTTTCTTCTCTCTCCCTTCCTTCCTTCCTTCCTTATAAGTTATTAGACTTAGATGTATTCGTAACCATTTTATACAAACCTTACAACAATGAAATATAAGTATTACTGTAGGGTTTTTTTTTTATAATATGGGAAATTGAGTCTCAGATATATAAAATAACTTGCCCAAGGTAACACAGTAGAGCCAGAATTCAAATCCAGGGCTGAAAGACCCCAAGATACATAGTCAGTTCATTTTAGTAGTTTATTTCTGGTATTAAAAAAAAAAAATCATTGTTGAAAAAACACTAATATCTTTTGTGTGTTATTAAAAGTTAATTTTAAAGCTAATGAAAAGAAAATAAAAAACTAAAAATATAAGAGAAATCAGGAATACAGCATATTTGTATAGCCCTAAGGAAAAGATAGAGCAGAGAAAAATAGAACTGAACAAGGATTAAATGTTAGTTTCTTCAATATTCTTCTTGATATATTATAAAAATTGATCATGTGTCCTTAAAAGCCATAATATAATTATCTGGATGCAATCACTTGACAATGAAATGCAATTCTTCAAGTCTAGTTTGATATTCAAGGACAGCAACAATGGCCTCCAGGGACAGAGGATAAAAATCCAGATAGAGACACCTGAGAAGGGACATCATTTACAGAGAAATCCAAGATATTTTGCTGCTGGTTTCCCAGCTGACTCCTTATCAATTAGCATACTTTCCTCTAAAGATAAGAAATGGAATGTTTGGGTTTCTGTTTAGGGATTTCCAGTTGAACAGATGATTGGTCAAATGACTAGATGCTCTTGGAATGGATTCCAAAATCTTTTTACTTAAGTGGCCTAAAACGTGATATACAGGGTCTGGTTCTCTGGCCTCTCAGCCTTGTCTGGCACTGCCGTCTGGCTTTCCAGGCTCCTCCACCCTTGACCTTCTGTGTCATTTCCAGAGTACAATGACCAGGCTCTTTCTGTTTCATGATCTTCACTTTTTCATTGCATTTCCTTTGCTCTTCCCCTCCTTTCTTTCCCTTTCCTCTCTAACCTCTTCTCCCCCTTTCTTATTTATTCTTCATGTCTTTGCTCACACTTTTCTTAGATAGGTCCCCCAGACAGCACAGGCCACATGTGTCTCCCCCACCCCCACCCCAGGCTGAACACTTGCTATTTCCAGACACTGTTGTAAGTGCTTTGCACGTGCTATCTCATTAATTCCTACAACAACTTTTGGAGGGAGTCATTGCTATGGTTCCAGGGCATCACTGGGGAAACTGAGGTGTAAGCAATTAAACACCTGGCCCACTGTTGCCGGGCTGGTCCACGGAAGAATAAGATGTGAGCCTCCTTCAAGGATTCCAGAGCCCGTCACCATTTTCTCAGCCACTCAGCTAAACAGTCTCTCTTAGGAAACCCTACCTCTCATTTCTGCCATCCTTCTCCCTGAAACACTTATCCTCATAATCACTTATGGAACCAATTGATTTTGTCTGTCTTTCATACTATGATTTCCATAAGAACAAGGTCTAAATCTCAGCTGTAGCACCCGCAACAGCCTTGTGCCTGAAACATAAGAGGTAGCCAATATATATCTGAAGAGTAAATAAATAAATAGGTGGTCAAATGGAGGGACAGATGGAGGGCAAGACGAATGACTTTGTTGGCTTAGGTTCTTAAAAAATGGTGCCAGTGAATTTTAGATTTTTAAGCTTTACACACAAACAAAGACCCTGTATATTTTAGACAGACTAAATCTTGGTTTACCTCAGCTTTACTTTTTCATTGGGAAGAACTGATGGAGAATGTCCAGGTTCAGCCAAATGTTTGAGAGGTCAGTAATAAAACTGGCATGAGGCAGAGGAAAGGTAGACTAAAATGGCATAGTATTTTTCAAGCTAACAGTGACTGTAAAGATCACCCAGTTCAGTTTCTCCATGTTACAGGATTTTTTCCTGTTAATGATTCTTAGGTACTTGGGCAGGATTTTTTCAACCGTATCTTCATCTGTTTTTAGCATAGGTGAAGGAATTCAGGAGTGTTCTGCCAGTGCCCTCCCGTCTGGCATGCTCTGCTGCTGTCAGAGATAAGACATGGTGCATTTTAGAAAAGCCACAGGACTGCGATACGACACTTTCATCCAGCTGTGGGAGACATAGTGACGGACAGTAACTTCAGAAACATCACCTACTTCCCAAATGTCTGAATTCACACAAATCAACAGTCTCAAGGCATAAAGCAACCATTTTATAGAAGTATGAGGCTTGAACAAAGACTTCTGAGGAAAAACTGTTTTGCAAAGGTATTCTATTTGAAAATAGTATGGCAATTTTTGCGAAGATCAAAGGCTGATTTCAAAGAAAGGACTCCTCCGAATACCTTTCCTTGTTCAGTGTCCGACTTGCATAGAAATACAACTCCAGCCCCAAAGGTTGCCTAGAAAAATGCTGCATGGAGCTCAGGATTTGGAGTTGGAAAACTGCCTTCTTTCTAGCTGTGACATTGGCCTCTTGACCTCTCTGAGGCTCAGTGTTTTCATCTGCAAAATGGAACTAGTCCTTCATCAAACATCTGTACAGTGTCTTCCATGGGTGAAGTCTGTGAACTATGGGAGAGCTACTGTTCATCAAGTGCATACCACGTAATAGGTACTTTATGTACATTAGCTCACTCTGCCCACAATAAAACCCTGTGGTAGAGACATTGGAAACTGAAGCTTGAAGGGTTCGGCAACACAGTGAGTGGAAAAGCCGAAGTCCAAATCCAAGTCCATGGATGCCACCATCTTTGCTCCTCTCGCTCAGATTCACATGCAGGCTCACAGATGGGAAAGGGTTTGGGAAACTGTGGAGGGCTAGATCTGTGAGAATTGTTGCTTTTGTGTGTAGTCTTGTTGGATTTCTGCTCTCCTCCTAAATTCTTTTTTCGCCCATTGTTAGCTTGAAGTGAAGTCCTTAGGGAAACTTTCTTTGTCCTCTGAAACTCCCTGGAAAAGGAATCCAGTGGAGCTCACGGTAGCTTTTCCAGCCTGCCTGTCTTGGGTCTCTGCCCTACTTCCACATTTTAGAAGGGAGAAGAGTCATTGTGAGGGGCTTTCCAGAGTCCCCACAGGAGAGGGCAGGGAGCCACACCCTCCTTCTCTCCCTCCCTTCCCAAATATCAGAGTTTTTCAGGCAAGATCCCCTTCCAGCACAATCCTACACTTTGGGGAGTGTTCATTCTCTTTAAGATAATGTACCAGTAAAACTCTTGAATTTTTGAAGTGTTGATTATTTTTACCTTATTTTATTGTATTGTATTTATTTTCTTTTCTTTTCTCTAGCTTTATTGAGGTGTAATTGACAAAACTATGGATAATTAAAGTGCACAACATGATGATTTACTCTAAGTATACATTGTGAAAATATTACCATAAGAACGCTAATTAACATGTTCATCACCTCATGTAATTTCCTTTTTTTTCCAGTGAGAATGTTTAAGATCTGTTCTCTTACCAATTTTCCAGTATATAATACAGTATTATTAACTATAATCACCATGTGTGCATTAAATACTAATAACTTATTCATCTTACAACCAGAAGTTTTCACCTTTTGACCAACATTTCCTTATTTCCCTCACTTACCAGCCCTTGGTGAGCACCAACATTCTGCTGGATGTTTCTATGAGTTTGTCATTTTTTTTAAGATTCCACATTTGAATAGTGAGATCATACAGTATTTCTTTCTCTATAAAATGTTTCTTTATCTACTCATCCATCCACAGACACTTGGATTACTTCTTTGAAGTGTTGGTAATTTTATTTATTTTATTTTTAAAAATGTTTTATTTATTTCTGAGAGAGAGACAGAGAGCATGAGCAGGGTAGGGTCAGAGAGAGAGGGAGACACAGAATCCGAACAGGCTCCAGGCTCTGAGCTGGCAGTCAGCCCAGAGCCCGACACGGGGCTTGAACCCACAAACTGTGAGATCATGACCTGAGCTGAAGTCAGATGCTTAACCAGCTGAGCCACCCAGACCCCCCTGAAGTGTTGGTAATTTTAAATCCTGTTGTCTCACACTCCTTTGTCAGTGCTGTGGCTGCTGGGTGGCTTAAAGGGGGTCACTCCCAACAGCAACAGCCGGCTTTGTAGGGATTCCCGCAGCCACAGAAATCCTCTGGGTTACTCCCTGTGCTGGTTCATAGTGAACTTGGATTGGCTCTGTGTCTCCACAGTGCTGATGCCAGGGCTGGGGATACACAAAGTCTAGAACCATTGAGGACAAAACAGAGTGAAGAAAAGTGCAGGCAGATGCATTGTTTAGTGAGTGGAAGTTGAATGGAGAGATAGAGTCAGATAAAGAAAAAGGCTAAACAACTAAATCATTGATTTTTTTTCCCCACTCCCAGGATGGTTTTTCCTACCTAGAGGAACACAAGTGGGACAGCGCTACGTGGTAGTATTGCCTGGGTGACCACAGAGCTTACTGATCAAGCCAAGGATGCTATTCCCAGGACAGCAGGCGTACCCCAGCTGCCTCGGGCAGGTCAGGATGTATGGTCTCCTGGTATTGTTCAATATATGCACCTTGGGCTCCAGCACCTATCTGTCTTGCAAGGTGTGCTTCTAAATGCGACATGGTGTGTCCTAGCCACTCACGGGCCTGATGCATAATCACTGTTCATCGAACAGTGGGTAGTTCTCATTGTACTCTTCTGTTCTGCTCCCTATCAAGCATCACTTTCTCAAATGTGGAAACTGAGACCTGGACTCTTTGATTAAACAGATTTGAGTTTGGATTCCAGCCCTGCCAGTTACTGGCTGTGGGATTGAGGCACGGTCCTTGCACATCTCCAGCTCTCCAAATTCTCACCTGGGAGGTGCAAATAATGATAGCACCCATCTCCTGTGGTCATTGTGAGGATCAAATGAGCTAATTCAAGTAAAGCGATTGACACACCTGGCGCATCGCAAGTGTTCAATACACACTTGTCAAAATCACTAGCTATTATTCAGTGTTGGTAAAGAGGCAGAGATTATAAACCTATTGGAGGCTAATAAAGACCTAGAAGAATGATCTTGATTATCTTGTCCTCTCGGTAAAATTAACTCCTTTTCCCATTGGACCCACACTCTCACACTCCTACAGTAGTGTGTATGGTCCATTGTGCCCAGCTAGATTTTTATTTGGATCTTTTTCCTCTTGCTCCTTTCTTCTTCATCTCACCAGCTACCTAGCACTGCCTAGCTCTCAGTACATGTTCAATAATTATTTGTGGAATTCATCTGAGAAATCAGTTTAGAAAAGACTGTCCAAATTCTTTTCAATTTCATAAGCAAATGCATTACTTTGCATCATATCTTTGAAATCACCCCATTATTCCTTTCTGCCCAGGAAGTGCAGTTTTGGTAATGCAGTGCCTTTACCTTCTCCAAGGATCTTCTGAGTCCTGAGAACTTCAGCAAGGTCGGATCATGCACAGGTCTCAGAGGGCATCATTTCAAGGGCTTCAAGGATTTTCCAGGTTGGAGGAAAGAACCATAATGATCTCACTTTTGGAAGCACAAGTGGGTTGAGTGTCCCAGTATGGTCCCTGTCAATAGGACAGAATTGAGTATGTATTGTCCCTAACTGCCCCATCACTGAGGTCCTTGTTCTGAAATTCAAGTTCAGCCCAATTTGTGAGTCAATCTTGACCCAGCTTGCATGTACAGAACAAGCAGCCCTACCAATGGGTAGACTCCAGAATTAATCAGAGTCTACACTCTACTGCAGCATCCACCCACCAGCTCCCTTCCATGATTACTTGAGTTGCCCCTGAGTCCACTTCCATCACTCCTTCAAAGTGACAGCAGCTCAGACAAACACAAGGTGATTGTGTCCCTTTGGATTTGTTATGCTGGATTGGTGGTTGTTTCCCTTGGGGTACACTTTGGTAGCTGGTTCACTTTTCCCTGTCTTGGCCTCACTTCATCCCAGACTCTCCCATCCCTCTGCCCAATGCCAGTAAGACATGGGCAAGTAAGCGTAATAGTTTCTCAGGTTGCAGGCTTTGGGGTTGCACAGGCTGAGATTAAATCCCATTGCCATTGCTTCCACACTGCATGACCTTAGGCAAGCCTCTTCACTCGTCTGAAGTTTCAGATCCTCTGTCTTGAAAAGGAGCTTCATGGGATTACCTAGATCCAAGCCAATGGGGGAATCACATGACAAAATACATATAAAGCTCTTAGCAACATGCCTGTCACACAATGGATGCTCAGTTAATACTGACTATTTCCTGATTTGCTGCTGAGCCCAGTTATTCAATAATGGTAAGCACTAATCATGAAGTGGCACTTCTGTCTTGACTATTGCTCACCTGTCAGTAGCTGGAAACAGTCTGCTACTGTTTCATGATGGATTTTGGGTGAAGGAATATGAACGCCTCATTTGCCACACATATATTGGAGTATGCTTTTATTTATTTGCCTTACCACATCTATACACAAACGACCTCAGAATTCAGGGTTTTTTAAAAATTTTTTAAAGTTTATTTCTGAGAGAAAGAGAGACGGTGTGAGCAGTGGAGGGTCAGAGAGAGAGTGAGAGTCACAGAATCTGAAACAGGCTCCAGGCTCTGAGCTAGCTGTGAGCTAGCTGTGACCACAGAGTTCGTGGCTCGAACCCCCGAAATATGAGATCATGACCTGAGCAGAAGTCGGATGCTTAAGCGACTGAGCCACCCAGGCGCCCCAGAATTCAGGTTTAAAATAGGGAAAAAGCGACCAGTCAGGATTCTTGCTCACCTATGTCGGTTAAATCTTATGGCCCCAAAGAAAAAATTGAGTGCAGAAGAAAAGTGATCTCAGAGAGAATCTCTAAAAGCTTGAACCAAGCAGAGGTATGTGAGGGTTAAAAAAAAAAAAAATGCACTGCTTTTGGGCTTTAGAGTGGCCTCCATGTCTGAGATACAGAAAAACTACATTTATTAGAGAACACATGGGGGCCTCTGTGATTTGGAACCCTCAGGGCTGGCACATCATGGCGGAAAGCCTAGAAAATGTGTTCCCATGTCTAACACCTATCAGCCCCCAGGGAAAGAATTCCCCAATCCAGTTGACCTAAATCTTCAGAAGAAAAGATAACGCCCTCCATAAGCCACGAAGTCTTGTGGGCTATACTGCTGTTGGCATGGAGGTCAGAAACAGCTCAGGAAGGAGGAGAGCATTGGAGTGGCAGCTGCATATAGATAAAGAAAATAAAAACAAATTATCTAACTTCTCAAATTCTTCCTGTATGAACTATGTGTGAAGCAAAATAGTGGTTCTTTACATTGGCGGCTGAAGGTGGAATTGTGAACAGTGTACGTTTTAGAAAAGCATTGAATGATACTTAATTCACTTTTGTAGAAAATAATGTAAGGTTTATTGAATAATTTTGATTTATATTTTTGATAGGCCTTAATTGTATTCTGTGTTTTTCTCCTAATTTTAATAAATAATTTAGAGGTTTGATGGAAAAAAACCACTTATGAAAGCACATGAAAAATAATTTCTTATATTTTAGGTTTGTTTTATTTTATGTTTTTGATTAAAATACAAACTATGTGTACATTGGACATGATTACATTTCTATTGTTAATACCTTAGATCATTATTATTAATAGACTGAAACTCAGTAAAAGTTTTGATAAAATAATTTAACTCATAATTTTACTCAAAAGGAAGGTAAAAATGAATTTTATGAAATAAATATGTAGTCATTTTTAAATTAAGTATGCTTTTACTTACTTATCCCCTCAAACTTTTGCAACCCATCAAATGAATATCCAGACATGTGCAATATTAAGTTCCATCATCCTCGTTATTTTATAGACTTTCAATCGTATATGATAATAGCTTTACATATTTAAAATTTTTATCATTAGGGAGATATACTTGTGAAGGTGAGGGAAAGATAATATTTTATTAAGCAGTCTGTATGCTTATAATTTTTATATGTTTAGGCAGATGGTATGTAGGCCTCCATTTGTACTCCTGAAATGGGAGCAAGGTTGGGCACATATATACCTGCTGGCATAGATAAGCCTCTCATTAGAGACTGATAAGACAGACACAGGAAAAGTGAAGGCAGTGATGCCAATTTGGAAACCAGTCATCAACTAACCAACCAATCAACTAACCAAAGACAGAACACATACCAACAGAAAACAGCCACTGAATTGGTTCCTGCCTGCTCACACCAGGGGCTTTACATCCGAAACACAGTCGCTCTTAACTCTGAATGTGTAGCCCATAATTGTAGACAAATTCATCCTTTTTAAGATTTTATGTGTTTGAAAAGAAAGGCAGGAACAGCTCACAGCCTACAGAATCTTTTGTTCCTGATCTGATCATGTTCAACCCAGTGGCCACCTAATGAAGTAGAATTCAGTGGTGAAATACTTAGTTCAGAAAGTCAATATCCAGGTATTGTGACAGTCTTAGAATCATAGATAGTGATTAGAGGTGACCAGGGACAGAGAGTTGCAATTAAGAGAGACTGACCAGAGTCTCAGAAGAATGAATTTCCCATCTTGAGTCCCTCACTGATTCACTGAAAAATGGTATCTAGATGCTATTCAAATGTCAAACGGCATTACCTTCCACACTAGGATAGCACTGCCTTTCCAGAACACTCAAGATGGTCATCAAGGTAAAAGACGTTAAAATGTGCAAAAAGCAACACACACACACACACACACACACACACACTACACACACTAGCACATCATCAGCTCTGGATTTGGGGTTTAGAAAGGGTTATGTCAACACACTTTGTGCTTTTTTTATGTTCTACAGATTAGTGAGTAGACAGCATATTTATTCTTCTGAGAGTAGGTGTTTTTAAAATTTTTTATGTTTGTTTATTTTTGAGAGAGAGAGAGAGTGCGCACATGATGGGAGGAGGGACAGAGAGACAAGGAGACACAGAATCTGTAGCAGGCTCCAGGCTCCAAGCTGTCAGCACAGAGCCTGACATGGGGCTCAAACCCACAGCAGCATGATCATGACCTGAGCTGAAGTCGAATGCTCAGTCAACTGAGCCATCCAGGCACTCGCTGAGAGTAGATATTTAAGAAATTAGCAAGGATTAGGAAACCCTTTTTCAAACATCACTTTGGATTTACTTTATAGGGTTATATGAAACAATGAAATCATTGTTCTGAATCAGAGTCTAATCTCCTTGGGAGTAACATTTTACTATCTGGTTCCATTGCCTTGTAGCTGAGTGTGTGTTAAGTCTGAGATCTACATAGAAGCCACAGGGACAACTGGGTTACTCACTGCCACCATGTGTATCTGTAATCAGACAATCAATATGGCTAACATGTGCCAACTTCATTGGAGGAGGGGGACTGAGCCTGTTTGAGATTCCTGATACTAGAGAAATAGGGTGAAGACGCTGTATGAATGGGGTTTATTGTTTGCCTATATTTAAAATGTTCTCATTTTTGCAACATTTTACAGGGAGCTCTTAAAAAGCCTTTATTGATAGAGATATTCATTAAGTGTCAGTTTAAAAGGAGGTGTTGTTGATGTAATGTAATATAATCCCCTTCTGCATAAGCCTTTTTATCCCAACGTATTAGGAGCACTTTGCCAACCAAATCCTATCACCAAAATCCAGGATGTCATTCACAGAAACTGAGAAAACTGCCTTCTAGGTTTAAATTCTGATGTTTGGAGGAGTTGTTCCCTGCAATACTCCAAAAAGATTGGCATAAATCTGACACGTGGCTTTGTTTCTCTGTGATACACAGACGTTGAATATTTACTCATTCAAAAACCATTTATTGAGCATCTACAATATGCCAGGTGCAGTGCTGGGTGGTGAGATAAAAAAGCTATTGCCCTCACCTTCTAATGATGGAACAGGCTTGAGAATACTCTGACAACAATGCAGGTTGATAATCGTGATGTAAGCTCAGTTTACAAAATACAAGCATCCGGGCAACATAGGGAATCTGTGCAAATTAGCAAGTTGGAATAGAGCGTTGATTCTCAAAATATAGTCCCAGTAGAAACGGCATCACCTGGGAACTTATTAGAAATGCAAATTCTCAGGCCCCAGCACTACAGAATTCTAAACTCAGGGGGTAAACCCTGCAACCCACGCTTTAACAAGCCCTCCGGCTGATTCTGACGTTTGCTCAAGTTCAAAAACCACGAGCCTAGAGCAGTCATTCTCAAACTCTGGCGCACAGTAGCTTCACCTGGGGAGTGCTTAAAACTCTCCAAAGCTCAGGCCACAGCCCAGACCAATTAAATCAGAATCACTGGGGGGAGATGAAGTGATGTCTGTGTCAGGTTTTAAAAGTCAAATAAGATCTTTCCAGGAAGATATAGTGAGAAGGCATTTCAAGCAGAGAGAAGATTCCACAAAGCCTCAGAAGCATGAAACAGCTCTGTGTTTTAGAGGTTAAAACAGCACTGTTGCTGAAGCATCAAGTTTGAAAGGAAAAGTAAAGGAGGACTTAACGGGGGCCGTAGACAGGCCAGGAGTCAGTTCACAGAGCACTACGACTTGGGGAATGAATCGAATCTTGGTTCTCTTTGTTTTTCTTTCTGTTGGGAAATTAGTTTGGGTTCCATTTTACTACGACCTATCTTGCTTTCCGGGCTTGGCTTTTCTGGTAAAAACCGTCCCTCTCAGCCAAGGCCATTTGCAATTAAGATCAGGGATCACTGCTTAGCACTCAGCAAAACTCAGCCCCATGTCCCTAAACAGAGGGACAGAGGGTTGGTAGCAGATAAGTCAGAAAAGAGGATCTGAGCCAAAGTGAAGAAACTTCAGGAAAGGAAAGGATTGCCTTAGGCTTTTGGTTGTTTGGGTTTGGTTTTGTTTTTGTTTTCCAGCTGATTCAGGGAGGGACTCGGGACTAAGCGCATCTGCCCTCTGAGAAATCAAAGCCAGATACAGGAAGTGGGTGGAAAGGGCCTTCTGAACAGCCTCAGCTGCTACATGCCTTCTGTCTGCTGTGGGCACAGCAGCTGCACAGACCCCTCTTGTTGGGAGACAAGACACGATCGTTTCAGTCGTGTGACCTCTGCCTCCTCTCTGATGGTCGGGAAGAAGGAAGCTGAAATTCTTCCCTGTGACCGAGCACATGAGAATGTGACAGTGATTTGGGGTAACAGGTTTCCTGGCCATCAGGGCAACTGTGAGGGATGAGCACACACGTGCTCGTTTCAGAGGAGGAAGAAGGATGACAAGATGGCAGGAGTGGTCCATTCTCTGATTGGCATAGTATGAATATTTCCTGAGAGACCGAGATGGGCGAAAAAATCAGCCAAGCCAGCTTTCATCTTGGCAGAGGGGGCCACGGCAGTTGAATAAAGCCTCCTGCACCCCACCCATCCCTCCTCTCTTCCACCTCCCCCTGAACATTTTCAGGGTGTCAGATACTCTAACAGAATCTGCTCTTTGAATTGGATTCAAGTTCAACTCTAACTGGGTGTTCGCATTCACAGCCTACTGACAAGATGAGAGCAACTACGAATCAGCTGCGAGGCCGTTAACAGCCAAGCCTGTCCTAACTTCATTAGGCTCAAATCTCTACCTTTGAAATACGCACTGTGATCTACGGAAGGCAAGGGAACATGCGCAGTGGAAGGAGGTGGGTATTCGGATGCTGGGGACAGGATGCATCAGCTACCTGAGCCTGAGATTGTGGACAGTGTGAGTTCATTTGAATGGGCGTAAGCTCGTCATGTGACTCCCAATTGGACTCTATCATAGAGTCTGTGATACTCTATCATACCATTTCGTCATCATCTCACATCTCCCTCCATCACATCACACGACAGATTTGGAAGAAAGGGCCAAGTCTGTTTCCACCTGGTGGGTGATTTGGTTTTCCTTCTCATTGAATTTTTAACAAATCTTGTTTGGTTGACTTTTTAGTATAGGTTGAAGCCATCCCCTGTGCCAAGCTGCGATAAGCACTTTACATGGCAACGTGACAGCATGGTTCTTAAACCCCGGACTTCAGAATCATTCTGCAGCTTTATCTCTTTGGACAACCCTCTCCATCTAGTCTAGCCTCATATATGAGTAATAATAATAGCAGTAGCACTTGCCTCATTGGATTATAAGGAGAGTTGATGAAGATATTTATATAATATGCTTACCATAGTGCTGGGCACATAGTAAGTGCTTGTGAAAAGTTACATGTTGCCATGAGCCGTTATTTCCACTAAGTATGTATGCCTCTCCCTCTTTGCAGAGTGCAGGGGGAAAAGAGATTTTGAGAGTTTACCTTCCAGTACAAAGTCACGCAGCTTGTTAAGTGGAGATTCAGAATTCAAACTCGGTTCTGGGAGCAGAGAGCGGTCTGTGCTGTTCAACCCTACGCTAGACAGCCTCCCCCAATTATTTCTAGATTATTTGACCGTTTAAGTCTACCTCTCCATCCTTCTCAAAACGATTACGTTTGTCCTGTGCATAATTTATTCTCAAATCTTGCGCTTTATTGCCCTTGTTTGATTCCCCTTCTCAGTTTGCAATTGGGCTGTTGCATTTCTGCATTGTACTCACAGTTTTTAATACCATCTGTTATAAACTAGTCATTTTGCTTCCACACATTCCAAAAGAGAAGACTATTTCTTGAGAAAAAGTAGAATAAAGCAGGAGCAGATTCTCAGATGTAATCATCATGATGTGCAATGAATATCTGAGCACTGGCAGGGTCATTAGACTTTCAAATATTCCTTTCCTTGTCTGCATGGCAAAGACTCAGTAACACTCTTCTGAAGACAGCTGGCTATTGTAGTCTGGGTGAAAAGCTTCGCCAATAGATCTGTGCTCAGTTTTACAATGAGAGAACAAAGATGGTGTCAGTTTCAGATGTATGTGTGCACATATGTATGTGAATCGTATATATGTAATCATTCATGGACATGTGTGTACATACACACTTCCATAATCACTTGGTACTGTTAAAAATATATATCATTGGGGTTTTATGGGCTACATCCACAAGCTACCCCCATAAACTGAAGACCAGCAATTAACCTACTGTGGAGGTAGACCACCTACTAACCTACTGAATTGAAATGATTGAAATTGGGTCATTTTTCTGGGCCTCTTTAGGTATAGGTAATTTGAGAAGTCAATTATTAGAAGTCAGTTGTTGTCACATGTATAAGATAACCATACAGGTTCATTTTGGACCTATATTATCAAGCAGGGTGTTCACAATTTTAACAAGGCATGGCTGTATAAAGTTCAGCAGTAATGAATACATTATATTTCTATAAATAGTGCCAACTGACATGTTCCTTTGTTTTGTTCCCATTGGCCAGAGAGCTTTGGTTTCTTGGAGACAGGAGCTATAATTTGCTCAGACCGTTCATACCCCTTCCAGGGGTATACTACTTGATGTATGTTTTTTAAGTGCTTACTTATTTATTTTTGAGAGAGGGAGAGAGAAAGGAGGAGAGGCAGAGACAGAGTTGGACAGAGAATCCCAAGCAGGCTCTGTGCTGTCAGTGCAGGGCCTGATGCGGGGCTCAAACTCATGAACCATGAAATCATGGCCTTACCTGAAACCAAGAGCCAGACACTTAACCGACTGAGCCACCCAGGCGCCCCTGATATATGGTTTTTTACTCAGTGAAGAAGTATATTTAACTCATATTCTCCTTTTTAAAAACTATTATTTAACGGCGCATGAGTCACAAGTGAAAAGGTCTCATTTTTTCCTTAAGCTTTTAAATCTAGTCAACTCTTCAACATTTTTTGAGCACTCATTGTGTCCAAGATGTGCCTTGGAGGATTGTAGTGATATACAGAAGGCAGGTAAGCCCGTCTCTACCTTCAGGTAGCTCCCAGGCTAATTGCGTTCTAGGCCTGTATCTAAAGAATTATCCAGCCACTGGGCTGTGAAAGTCTAACCATATCCTAGAGACAGACACAGCATCACTTCCTGTGTTAGGCTTCACGAACAGAACACATCGCATATACCATGACCTTCACTTTTCTTTACGTTAGCTCTTTAGGTTGCAAAACTCAGAAAAACCACATAAGGGGAAGCTCAATTTTTTTTTTGTTTGCTTCTAATGTATAAACACACTTGATAACATGAATTATTAAGAAACCTCTCCCTGTTGACGCAGGCTCTGGGCTACATGCTCGTTCTTTCACTAGTGACCCTTCAGAACCTTTATGCTTTACACACTAGGATGGTAGTTACAAAGTTAGGAGGTACCAGGAAGGGCATGTCCTTTTACAACTGTACCATAGCTGTTCAGTCATCGCAGCTGGGCCACCGTGAACACTCCTGGAGCATATATGGGGGAGGAATGGAGGTTCCAGGGAAGTTGGGGCTCTCAGACACTTCAAAATGGTCATTTTCTGCATTCTACATCATTGGGATATTTCATCAGGGATCTGTCTCTTCTGCTATTTATTCTACACACATTTCCTTCATTGGGCTGGGTTTCACTTACATGTTAGGGACTGATGCGTGGAAAGATATAGATCCTGTCCGTAAGGAATTTATATGACTGGCTAGACTGTTTGAAGGCCACAGATGTGTTGTTCCCGCTTCTAATCCTTGTGAAGAAGCAACCGTTATGTTCAGAAACTTTATATACAGTATTTGCTTTAAGAGACGACAGCGCAGGAAGTCCTGAAATGTACCACAGAGCATGAAGAGGTTGTGATATTATGCCATAGCTTAATGCATACTATAGCCAAGGGCAAGGTATCTCATAACTAATTATATTCATTTTGCACTTAACAGAGACATTCGAAGTACAGATCTTAAAATGTGAGAAGTTGAACTTCTGTTAAAATTATACTCTGCTGAAGGAAAAGAATTCCCTTTTCTAGCCACACTTCCGGCTATAGTTATAGGTTGCCAAAACGCTACGTTTAATTGGGTGAAACGTCCATCTAGTTGTTGTCAGAGATCATGTAACAACCAGTTGTTTTGTTGAGTTTTTTTTTAAAACCTTGTAAGTGTACGTTTGTGTTCTGGTGACCCAGCCCTAGGCTACTCGAGAGAGACAGACGGGACAGGGTTGATGAAAGCAGGCAATGAAAAGAATGTGCATCCTTACAGATTTTTGGAAATTTTATAAAGCTTCCACATACATTATGTCATCTAATTATCCTAAAGTCTCCACAGATAAAGGTAGTATTATTGCCCTTGATTTTTGGCTGAAATATTATTTCAGAAGTGATAGAGGTGGGATTTAAGCATAGGTCTTCTGTTTCTAATTCCTGGCATTTTCCCACATCACATTTCTAAAATCTAGCATGCGCTAGGATAAATCATTGTCAGAATCGTGTTTTCAATCTGATTGTTGATACTAAAATGCCAATGTTGCTTAGTTCTCTCTTTAGGTAGCACATGCATAAGATTCTAAACCTGGAAGGAACCTCATGTGTTTCAGACGTCAATAGGGAACTATTAGGGAACAGTAAGACATTTATTAGTAGCCTTGGGTTTCTTTTTTGTTAAGGGTAGAGGTAAGCAATGCCTTTAGTTCTGGATTTGATCCAGAATTTATCTTACTCTAGGTCACTAAGGACAACCCGTTGTGGTGGATAAAGCTATGGAATTGGGGCTTTAAGTTAAGCTCAAAATACTTTCAGGAGGATGTGATGTAAGGTCACACAACCCAATATCCGCATAGTCCCTAGAATGTTCAGGACACAGTGTAGGTGTTAAGGTGGGGGGAGGGGCATACATCCTGTTTTGCCAGAATAGTCCTGATTTATGCCAGTAGCGGCTTAGAGCCACTGATCCCTCCACTTTCAACAATTACACAGTCAACCTGGTCAGAATGGATACAAAATCAAGAAAAACTCAGAAACTGTCCTTAAGATTATAATACGATGGAAGATAAGAAGGGCATTCCGACATGTAAAGGAAAGGAGAATGTTCCAAATGCCGTTTTTAAACAACATTGAGCAAATGCTTTGGGAGTTTAGGAATACGTATTTAGTTGGGGTTAATGAAGGAGGAAAGCATCACTTTATGTAATTTTGCATAGCAACGATGCATTATCAAAGATGTTGGAATTGAATCAAAATGTGCGCTGGTGTTGAGAACCGTGGTTCGGGTGTCATTCTCCATTGAGGAAGATCTATTTTGTTCTGGGTCCTTTGGCGGAGCCATGCCAGCCAGATCTGAAACTTTTACATCAGTCAAGGCACTAACTGCAGAGAATTCAGAATGTCTTGGCTGTGAATCTACACTTCTGTCTAATTCTGTTCCTATTTCCACCCGCTCAGACTGATGCCGATGTCAGTATGATGGTTAAGAAGCATAATGCTTCTGAAACAAGAATGCAGTCCACAAAAATGCCCATTAGAAATATTTTCCCTCTCGGGGCGCCTGGGTGGCTCAGTGGGTTAAGCGTCCAACTTCGGCTCAGGTCATTATCTCACAGTCGTGGGTTTGAGCCCCACGTCGGGCTCTGTGCTGACAGCTAGCTCAGAGCCTGGAGCCTGCTTCAGATTCTTTGTCTTCCTCTCTCTCTGAGCCTCCCCTGCTCATGCTGCCTCTCCCTCTCTCTCTCTCAGAAATAAATAAAACATTTTTTTAAAAAAAGAAGTATTTTCCCTCTCAATTCTCATCGTCAGAGTGCCCATTGGACCCTGGCAGCTTTTGGTGGTAAGAATATAAATTCTAGGCTGGTTTCTATTGTGAACACTCTTTATCCAATTATTTAAAGCCTTCTACTTCGTGGTTACTTCCTATATTGAACTATTAAATCTCCCACCAGTAAGGACCCGTCTTCATCTTCACCTATTTCACAGCTGTTGTGGAAGAAATTGCTGCCTTGCTAAGGTGTTTATTTTTAACCTTAATGTCCATTTGTATATGAATTACACTGGGCCCCACGGATGATAAGAAAGAGAAGCAGTAAATAATGCTTTTGACCTTAACAGAGAACACGTCGTCATTGGCTTAGCTGCCCCAGGTTCATGGCAGGTGTCATTATTAATAATATACCCTTTCGCTCCCTAAAGTGTCCCAATTTAGAGAATAAATGATCTGGTCCCTTAGACCACAGAGGCCTTAGATTCCAGAGGGAGATGGGAGGCACAAACAGAGAAAGACAACTAACACAACAAAGCAGTGTGTGATGAATGTCATATACACGATCTGTGGCATCACGAGCGGGGCCACATTTTAGGAGGAGAAGCTGCCGAGGATTTCAGCCATCTGGCAGACTGCCTCGAGATGAGACTAAAGTTGGCTCCTCAAGAACACGTAAAATTCAAACAGGCAGCGAAGAAAGNCGGTCCCTTAGACCACAGAGGCCTTAGATTCCATTAGGGAGATGGGAGGCACAAACAGAGAAAGACAACTAACACAACAAAGCAGTGTGTGATGAATGTCATATACACGATCTGTGGCATCACGAGCGGGGCCACATTTTAGGAGGAGAAGCTGCCGAGGATTTCAGCCATCTGGCAGACTGCCTCGAGATGAGACTAAAGTTGGCTCCTCAAGAACACGTAAAATTCAAACAGGCAGCGAAGAAAGAAGATCGTGCAATAAACCCTTCGCTTGAAGAGACTGTGGAATCGAAGCAAAGTATAATTTTTCAATCTGAGTAAGTACTTGTAGAAATGATTTCCTCTCCTCTTCTAGGTAAGCCGATGTTAGAGGCAAACCAGCTTGGCAGCTTGAGCAGAAAACCCGTTTTTGTCTATTTAAATACGGGGGTGTTTTACGAATGTTCTCCTTGGTTCCCCACCATATTATGAGCCATTTGCCTTGCTGACAAAATTGCTCTTCTGTAGTGGTGGAGCAAACAGAGCATGTGCCCTGTCAAGGAACCCTCCAGAGGGCAGTTGGGGCCTCAGGGACAGTTCCAAGGTGTGGAGCTGTGCACATCACCCATCTCCCGCCCGGCTGCCTTTTCAACCACCCTCTTGGTCCATTACAGGTGTCCAGTACAGGGACACCATGAGAAGGAAATGGCAAATGGGAACACACACACAGGGCTACAAACTCAGCTTTCAGAGGCCTCTTGAGGAAGTGGTGAAAAGTGTTCACCAGTTTTACTTATTGTTCAAAAATGTCCACAATGAATAGAGTTGGGATTAATGCTTTGAAGGTGTGAATGTCACAGGCACGCTGGCTTCTTTGAGCATCATCCCATTAAATTAAACATACATGGATGTTCATGTCTTAGAGCTTAATTACATCAACGGTTTTTAGATTTTCTTTAAGGATGGAAACATTTTATTCAAACAAAGTATTAGTTGTCAACTTAATACACAGTCTTACCTTTGTTGTTGTTGTTGTTGTTGTTTATTTATTTTGAGAGAGAGCACAAGTGGAGTAGGGACAGAAAGAGAAGGGAGAGAGAGAATCCCAAGCAGGTTCCACACTGTCAGTGCAGAGACTGATGTGGTGCTCAAACTCACAAACTGAAATGTGAGATCATGACTGAACTGAAACCAAGAGTCAGACACTTAACTGACTGAGCCACTCACGGGCCTCTCCCCTTCCCTCTTATTAAGGAAGCCCCAATTTTTATTTGGGGCAGCAATATACCCAGCTCAAAATAGTAAAGCCCAGATTTCCCAGCTTTTCTTTTAACTAAAGGTTGTTACATGACACAGGTCTAGACAAAAGAATATACAATAGGAGGCACCCAAGAAAACCCACGAAAGAGGGCTAAATCATCCTTTTCCCTGAAGCCTGCTTGAGTTGTGGGCATAATGGCTGGGGCTCTGGCAGCCTTCTTGAGAACATGAAGATGGGGCCATTCCCTAAGAAGTGGGAGCAGAAAGCCATAGGAACTTAGATATCTAATGATATCAGAGAACTACCAGACTAATCCCTGAACTTCCTATTTGTGGACTTGTTTATGGGACAGAGAAAAATAGATCTATGTTACTGATTTTTTTTTTATGTTACTTATGTAAAGGTTTCTACATTCACAGAAGAAGGGTAGTTTAATGTTAAGCTGTTAAATGTTAACCTTTGAAAGTTAAACTGACAAATAGGACACTTCTCTGGTTGAAGTACAGGTAAATGGAGACTAGAGCTTTACCTAGCATAATATTTGAATTATAAGATAGTTACCAAACAACATCGGGTTAATATAGTGTTTCTGGAGGCACTAATAATGAAATAAAGGGTCATCCCTAAATTATTTAATCTTGTTAGAGTCATGACCCTCCATATTGGCTGTAGAATGCCCTTAAGGCAAAAATATTGGAGGGGACTGTAATTTCGTTTTCTGTTACTTCAGAGCAAATGCTAGTAAATCCAGAGAGCTCTAATCCAGACCTTAACCACTATTGAATAATATGCTATTTTTTTCCCCATTTAAGTGGGAAAATGCAGGTACGAAAGAATAAAAAGTGAATAAAGTATCTACTAATTGCTGGTCATTTTATCTATATTATACCATGCCCTCATCACTACAATGTATAAAGGAGGGTGATCCAAACGTTGACTGACTCCAGTAAACACCATTAGTGTAGAATACAATGAAGGGAGTATCTCTGCAGCCATGCGAGGCAGCACCCCTAAATTAGAGGACATAACCCACTTTATTTACCTAGAGCTCCTTGCTTTGCAGAACCAGGCTCCATTCCATCACAGTCGTGCACCATCCATGTGGGTTAGCAGGCCTATTTCCCTGCGTCACTTTGGCCCTTTGACCAAGGCTCTGTCTATCCAACTCTCCATCTCATATCCACAGTTCACTTAAGGACATTCTTAACCAGTGAGCGTGCCCCTGAGACATTTTCTGGAGCAACAAGGAAAGCTCTTTTCTTCCTCTTGGATCCTGATTGTAAGGAACATGTGAGCCTTCAAGCCGCTAGTGGCCATCTCACGGCTATGTATCAAGAGCTTGTCTGAAAATGCAACTATAACATTATTTGAGAACACAGATGCAGTCATGTTAAAGACACTGGACTTTTTTAGTTACATGAGTCCATTAATACCTTTTTTTAAAAAAAAAAAAAGCTAGTTTGATTTCCGTTTCTATCATTTGCTATAAGGAGTTTCAACTAATGCAGGTAGCTGTTGGCATCTCTATGAGGCTCTGAGACATTAAGTAACTTGGCCAAGCCTAGCCAGTAATTGATTGAAGCAGGATTCTAATATAGGGCAACCTGGTATTCACATCCATCTTCTTTTCATTACACTATGCTGCCTCCTCAAGCCAATAAAATCAATCAAAATTTATGGAAATCATGTTGATGTCTCATTAGGCTTTCTAAAATATGTCATTTCTATAAATACAGTTTCCATGTCCCAAATTTCATGATAATTCAATCTCGTACATGTGTGAAGCAGAGTGATCATTGTTTGTTATGAAAATATTACATATTTACAAAGCTATCGAGAATGTTTTAGTGGGACCTGTCAATGAATCCTTTCTGAACACCTACTATGTACATGGCATTGGATTTCTTGTTAACAAGGAAATAAAAGAATGAAACAAATGAACATAACAGTCTAGACCATTACGTATTTTTAGGTCACTATATTCCAAGATGGAAAGTGGTAAGTGCTATAACACCAACACAGATAAAACACTGTTGCAAAAAAGAGTGGGTCAATAGGGAAGATGCTATTTGAGCTAAGCAGTATGGATCCCATAGGACTAAGTGTGAGGCAATGTAAACTGGACTTTTTCAGCCAGTGCTGACAGACAGAACTTCCTGCAATGATGAAAATATTCTGTATCTTCCCTGTGTACTGGCCATGAGTGAGTACAAAGCACTTGAAATGTGCTTACTCAACAACTATATGGCTAATGTCTACCATTTTGGCCACCACAGTCCTAGAGAAGTAACAATGCAAATAGCACAAGCAAATGCAGAGGATGAGAAGAATGGAAAGCACGGGGTTTGCATAAAAGATAAAAGGAAGTGGTCCACCGAAGGTGGAATTGACCTCATAAGGCAGTGAAGTGAGAAATAATATTCAGTAAAGTTGATTGGGTCTGGTTCGTGAAAGACTTTGACTTTGGGCTAATGACGGCCCCAAGCTAAGAAGTGGTAAGGCCAATGCTCTGCTGTGAGAAGTTGGAACGGACGGTGGCGAATGAGTAGAACCGGAAAGGATCCAAAGAAGTAGGGGATGGATGTGGGGGACCACAGGGCGAGTCCATATGAGTTCATGAATGACAGTGACAAAGCAGATGTTATAAAAGTGATGTGAAATATGTCACAAAGGTAGAAACGAGAGAACTAAGAACTGGTTGGAAGAGTTGGACAGTGAGGACGAGAAATGCATTTTGGAGAGCAAAGCACGGGGGAGAAATGAGGGGAGAAACAGGTTTGGTGGTACCCCCGTCTGATTTAGAGAGACATTCTGAGTCTTCTTTGAGAACTTTTTTTTTTTATGTTTTTTATTTATTTCTGAGAGAGAGACAGCATGAGCAGGGGAGGGTCAGAGAGAGAGGGAGACACAGAATCTGAAGCAGGCTCCAGGCTCAGGGCTGTCAGCACAGAGCCCAACACGGAGCTCGAACCCACAAACCATGAGATCATGACCTGAGCCAAAGTGGGATGCTTAACCGACTGAGCCACTCAGGCATCCCTATTTGAGACCTTTTGAGTTGAAGGTGATCGTGTTAGAACTCTAATTGTGGAATTAAAGAGAAGTGTTTAAACATGCAGTAGAAATTTGGGAATTGTCTACATATAGGTCTGGGATCAGCAAACTGTGGTCCTCAGGCCAAATCAAGCCTCCCACCTGCTTTGTAAGTGGTTTGATCGGAAAATGCCTGTTCTCATTTATTTCCATATTATCTATAGGTGCTTTGCACTATAAATGCAGAGCCAAACAGTTTCAACAAAACTATTTACTATTTACTATCTAGCCCTTTACAGAACACATTTGCTGACCCTGATATAGATGATACAAATCATCAGAATGTGTGGGATCCTAAGAACTTTACTACAGGAAGTTCTATACAATAGAATTCAATACATTGTTCTATTAACTATTATTACAATATTGATACACCCAAAATATATTAGTATTCGAAATGAAACAGCAGAAATCCTCCATGATCCTAAAATATTTCATGGATCACCAAGAAAAGATTAAGCTATTCCCCATATAAAACTCTATTAAATGTGTTGAGTTTTTGTCTAGGTATTTGGAAATGAGTTCTCCTTTGGGATTTATATCTGATTATCTATTAACCATAGTATTTTGTTAAGCAGAGAGCTTCATTCTCTGTATGCCAAACGATATATATTTTGAGCCATGTGAAATTCTTACTTCATTAAAGTTTCATCAATTAATGGAAACTAAATGGGATCTGAAGTGTCAGTTTCAGGTTCAAACTTGTGTGGTCCAAGGAGAACGGACAACTGTTTGCATCTTATAGGGAGAATATATTTACGTATCAGTATAATAAAAAAAAATAAAATAAAGAGAGAAGGAAGGGAAGGAGGGAAGAAGGAAGAAACGGGAGAAATAGAGGAAGAAACAAAAAAACAGCTGGAATGAACATGGACTTTCAGGCCGAACAGATTTAGGCTTGAAACTTGGTTCTGCCCCTAAAATATGTGTGACCTTGGGCATGGTATTTAATCACTTGAGTGTCAATTTTGTCACTTCTTATCTATAAATATCAACTACCTCATAAATGTGTTTGGAGCCGAGGGCTGTGAGGTAAAATATATCACATCAGGTAAATGTGAATTTCAGGAAATTAAAGCATACTTTCTTTTCGTGTAAATATATTCTATGCATACTTGTTACCTGAAATTCAAGTTTAACTGAGTGTGGTAGGCTCAATAATGGCCCTTAGATATGTGTATGTCCTAATGCTCAGAAGCTGTGAATGTTACCTTATATGGCAAAAAGGACATCGCAGCTGTGATTAAGAACCTTGAGCTGGGGAGATTCTCCTGGATTTCTGATGGGCCCAGCGTAGTCACATGGGTCCTTCGGAGAAGGCTGATGCAGGAAGAGTCAGAGGAGAAGACAATGTCAAGATGGAAGCAGAAGGTGGAAGGATATACTCTAAAATGGCGGAAGGGGCCACATGTCAAGGAATACAGGTGGCCTCTAAAGGCTGAAAAAGGCAAATCAACAAACTCTCCCCTCAGAACGGGAAGAAACCAGGCTTGTTAACACCTGGACTTCAGTCCAGTGAACCTGATTTTGGACTTCTGCCCTCCAGAACTGTCACAGAATAAATCTGTGCTGCTTTTAAGGCACTTGGTTTGCAAAAAAAACTGTGACAGTAGCCATAGGAAACCATTACATTGAGCAGCCTGTATTTTTATTTGCTATATCTGGGAACCCTACTGATGACTAAGTGGTGTTAGCTCTGGGATAAACTCCCCACTAGACATGGCAGAGTGAACACCTACATTTATCTTCGCTTCTTCCAAAATTCTCACCAAAATACAATTAAGAATAAATAACATAAATCCGTAAAGACAGAGAGAAATGGACAGGGGTGGGGGGAACATCAGCAAGCTACAAATGTTAACCTAATTTCAAAACTGAAATAATGGCTACTGATGTAACCAGAGACAGTGATACTGATACAAACAAGCCAAGCACTGAAACCTAAAGCAACAGAGGTGGATCCAGAAAGAAGCAGTCCGTTCACACTACGGCACTCAGAGAGGTTCAGACATTGACAGCATGGGGGCCAATGCAGACAAAACAGGAGGTTTGTGGAAAGTCTGCTTAAGAAGCAAACCTTTACCGGGTCGCCTGGGTGGCTCAGTCGGTTAAGCGTCCGCCTTCAGCTCAGGTCATGATCTCACGGTTCCGTGAGTTCGAGCCCCACGTCGGGTTCTGCGCTGAAAGTGCTCAGCTCAGATGAGAGATCCTCTGTCCCCCATTCTCTCTGTCCCTCCCTCAGTCTCTTTCTTTCCCTCAAAACCAAACAACCATAAAAGAAGCAAGTGGTAAGTAGTTGCCCAGACCCTTCTACCTCTAGAAACCCCAGTGAACTTCCCTTACCCACTTTGCAGGAGACTTAATGTGTATTTGCTGAGTACATTAAGAGCTACTCTGGCGTCTGGGAGATCAGACACAGAGGAGGGTGGGCTTGACGGAACCTGTGCTAAAAATAGAGCATTATGTAATTGTTGGCACACCGAAGAGTAGAAACTCTAACCTCCTTCTCTGATATGATTTCAGGATGCCGGACATGAAGATTTTACTACCCAGGCAGGAAATGTAATTTTGCCTTTCTATTACTGTGTTTTGAAATCTCAGCTTTTGAGAGAGATCTTTTCATGGATTCCCCCCTTTCAAATGGATCATTTCTGTTATATAAATGGAATAAAATTAAGACCCATGATGTTGCGGCACCAAAATTTGACAAAAGATTAAAGTAATTGCAAAAGTAGAGGGAGCCTATTTAATGTCTTTTTTTTCCCCTAAAAGATATTTGAAAAAAAGAAGCGCTCTGAAAGAAGAATATAAGACAGTACCTTTAAAATAGTTAGAATACAATATTTATATAATTTGGCAAACTCTCATAAGAATGTCCTTCATTGAGCAGAATTAACTCGGCAACTACAAAGTAACTTAGCAGCTTTAGAGAGAGTTTTTCTCAGTAAAAAATGTATGGTCAACAGAGAAAAGTCAATTAAGGCTGTCAAAAGGTCAAATTTATTAACCTCTAAAGAATGCAACTTTATACAAGAATGGCAATTCTGTGGGGAAAGGGAAAATAATAAGATCATTAAAAAATACAGTCTTCAGAAAATATCCAGTGTCATGATAATCAGATTCAGGTATAACTTTAAATGATTAAATTACATAAATAAGTACCAAGAAATAATTATTCTCATATGATTTTTAATATTTAGATAATCATAGATAGGGTTTTTTTTACTTTACTATACATGCATATGTATTATTTTGAACTTTTTTAAAATCTTTTTTTCTAATATTTTATCTATTTCTGAGAGAGAGAGAGAGAGACAGCGTGAGCAGGGGAGGGTCAGAGAGAGGAGACACAGAATTGGAAACAGCCTCCAGGCTCTGAGCTAGCTGTCAGCACAGAGCCCGATGCAGGTCTCCAACCCACGAACCATGAGATTGTGACGTGTGCTTAAGTCTGACGCTTAACCGACTGAGCCACCCAGGCGCCCCTTATTTTGAACTTTTAAACAAAATGTTTTTAAGTTTATTTATTAATTTGAGAGGCAGAGAGGGAGGGAAGGAGGGAGAACCCCAAGCAGACTCCACCGTGTCAGCACAGAGCTGGACGCAGAGCTTGAACCCACGAACCATGAGGTCATAACCTGAGCTAAAATCAAGAGTCAGACGCTTCACTGACTGAGCCACCCAGGTGCCCTGCTGCAAAATCTAAGAAATATTTTTTGAAATGAATTATTTTATAGGCCAAACAATAATAGTGTGGGCCCAGAGAGAGCACTGACAGAGCCCCAGTGCCCACCACTATCACTAAGACAAGCTTGACAGTAGTGAGCTCACAGTCCCGTTCCGTCTCACCTGGAAGAGTCTGGACCAAGTGTGGATGGCTGAGACGCTGAGCCCGGGCCACATCTCAGAGATGGACAGAGGAAGCAGGAGAACCAGTCATCCCTATAACTGGAGCTTGATGCTCGACGGATATGTGGCATTGCTTGTTTGCTGCTTTGATAGTAGTTTCCAATAAAGACAACGAGCCAAGTTAAAAAAAAAAAAGAAAGAAAGAAATCATCCCTCTCTTCTGTTTTTCAGTGTGGCTCAGCCTTGGTGGCCTTGGTGGCCTGTCCTAGTTCTACTGATTTAACTAGAAATCCGAATATAATCACATTAGTCCTATGGGGGAAAGCGTTGAGAGAAGAGAGTTAATCCTCATTTTCTCTAGAGGAAGCTATTATTTCGGTAGGCAATGTCTAAGTTTTTAAAATCCTCAGGAAGTGGCGCTATAAATGTATCATGGGTAAATATGGAAGAAAATAGCGGAAGAATCTGCTAAACTGGTCGACAGTGGAAACGCACTTGGGGTGAGGGGAGAAGAGTTGGCATTCAAAGTTTATATTATCACATCTGAGTTTCAAAATTTGGAACATGTGTTGGCTTTTCAAGAGTAAATAGGTTAATTTTTTTAATGAAGTGCCTGATATACAGAGCAAGAAACTGAGTTTTCTTTTCCCTGCCATTCCCAATTTTCACAAGCCTCTATTTATACTCTGGTTTCTGAGCAATTTGGCATAAGAAATGACTAATTCCCTACAACCTTGAGGCCATGCAGACTGACCTAGATAATCCTGGAGTTGCTAAACCGGGATGAAGGGTTTTCTGCTACTTCCGTTTCAGTCCTTTTAATGTTCAAAATTTTGCTAGCTCGAAGCATCTTTACAAGCATAGTTGATTGGAATCTGGAACACTAATGAGCTGCTTTATATTCTTATATGCCATCCCCAATATCACGATACTATGATTAGTTTGAAAGATGACCGACATCTCCCCAATATCCTCAGCATGGTAAAGGAAAACAGGGACTGCCCTCTTCCGGTTTCCCATGCTGGAGATGAGGGTTATAAATGCATTATTATAAACCAAGATCAACCGTGAGTGGAAATTCTGGGATTCAATAAAAGAAGTGACGCCCCAGATTAAGTTTACTAATGAAGCATTTTTCTTTGCATCACTGACTTCTCCTTCCTTTAGTTTCTGGGTAAACAAGTCAAGAACGCTGAGTGCGGTAGGCTGGCCTCACACTTCCTGCAATACGCTGCCTGGGCTTTATTCCTGACATGCACGTCATTGTCTGTACATGAGTCCCAAGGCCAGCGGGAGCTGTTGTGACTTGCTCATTCACGGTGTTCAAATCATCCAGCTGTTGTGTCAACGCTTTGAGGTCAAGTCTCTGATCATGACCGGCCAGGCTCCTTCTATTATTGGCAGTGGGCTCTCGTTCACAGAGCTGAGACCTCAGATCAGCATCTGCTCACAACAGACTTCATCAGCAGGGAGAGGGAGACTACTTCACTTTGCAATTGCAAAGCAATTGTCAGTGCAGGGTCCCTTTAGGTTCTGGATAGAGTTTCACAGCAAGTTGAAAGCGGCATTGGGTAAAAAATGTGAGTTGCTGTTGAGGGCAATTACCCATTACCAGCCTGTTCCAGTCTCCCCTGTAAGAATAAGGAAGTAACTGATCACAATCAGAGCTATGTTCACTGGGGCTTACAGAGCTCCAGACAGGCACGGTTTTAAGTGCTTTTTCTGTCTTATCTCACTTAGGCCTCATCGCATCTATAGGTGGTATTTCTCTCTTGTGGGGTTAAATAAAAGGATGCCTTAAATGCTTAACACATGCCTGACAATGAATAGAGGAGTGTTAGCTCACCATCATCGCTAATTATCACTAAGACCCATCAGCGTGTTGTAGTTATAAAGCAGAGCTGCTCAGAATCCTACCAGTCCAAGGTAGACTTGCCCTTTAGTGGAAGAATGCAAAGGGTGGAATAGTAAATGCTTATGCAAGTTCCTCTGCCTGTATTTTAGTGGCTAGTAATCTCAACAAGTGAGGGCAGGACAGAAATTTCTCAACACCCGTCCTAGTGACTCAGGTATATCCAGTGTCCAGATGTTCATTACATATGACTTTCCTGGGCCAGCTCCTCCCCAGTTTAATACCAACCTTTTGGCTCAGTGGCCAGACATTCAGTCACACAGCCTCAGTTGTCCAAGGAGGGGACGGGATACCCGGGCAGACAGTGGGAACATGTTGTTCAAACAGAGGTGAGGCTCGTTAGTGAAGATGCCGTAGAGGAAATTCAAGCATCAGCTAAATGCCTGTTAGTGCCACATCTCACTCTGAAAATGTACAATGCTAAGAACACATGTTGATAACGCTTTTTAAGGGACTGAAATAAAGATTCCATCGCTATATGGCTAGCTGTACAATTTGGAAATAAAACTTGGTGAGACCTTATTTTTAATGAAAATTTTTACCTATAAAAAATATTTTGCCCACTTGGGGTGGGCAAGGTGCACAATGGAGGGGTGTGATTAGATCCAGAGCTTTGGCATCAGATCGAAGCAGAATTAAAACATGACACTGAGGGGGCGCCTGATTGGCTCAGTCGGTTAAGCGTCCAACTTCGGCTCAGGTCATGATCTCATGGTTTGTGAGTTTTGAGCCCCGCGTTGGGCTTTGTGCTGACAGCTCAGAGCCTGGAGCCTGCTTCGATTCTCTGTCTCCCTCTCTCTGCCCCTCCCCTGCTCACACGCTGTCTTCCTCAAAAATAAATAAACATTAAAAAAAAATGACACTGAGTCCAATTAGCCATGTGACCCTGGAAAAGAGTTAATGTTGTCTCTTTACATGCATGGGTTTGCATCTGTAAAATAAGACACTTTATAGGATCTTTAAGGAGTCTATGAGAGTATACATATAAAGTACTTGGCACGGAGTAGGTCCTCAATAAATGACAGTTATAATGAGGAGGAGGAGAACAAGGAGATCCAGGAAGTACCTTTGAATTCTGCACAACAGAGGGATCATTTTCAAGCCATTCACCATAGATGATTCTCTCACCATGCCCAGAACTCAGGCATATCCAACCCCTCCTATCTGTACAAGCCAGCTCGGGAAAATGCAGTCCTGGACAGGAAGGAATAGAGAGTAGACTCTGCGTTCCTCACAGGTAATACCTTACAGGAGATACATATTTGTATCCAGTGGGTACCAAACAAACTTTCACACACAGTAGACATTCAATAAGTAGAACCACACCGAACAGGAAGCACGTTTAGCAGAAACACCATTTCCTGTAGGAAACAGCCGGCATTTCAGGTCCCCCAAAGGACAGCAGGGATGTGGAACTCACCAATGTAAATTCCATGGAATATAGAAATTAACTGTAGTTAAACTGCAAATGAGCAGAAGGAACCAACCATTCCAACCACTCTGGATAATTACAGGAGACGCAGAGGACAAACACTGAGAGATGCAAACTCAGGAGGTAGACAGATAAGGGGTTTCAGATCACAAAAGGCAGAGAAATGACCAACTCTCCAATGAAGAGGAAGTGGATGTTAACACCAGGCCCACGCTTACTATTTGTTCCCAAAGTAACTTATAGTGAACTGTTCCTCCTCATTCTGTAGTGTACTCATTCGTTCTCAATTATTTCTTTCATTTAAAAAAAAAAATCCTTCAGTTGTTAACAATGCTCGGAGTAACTGAATCCCCAACTGACAATTTTAACAGTTTTAGGACGGATAGTCTAAGCTCGGTGAACTCCACGTTTTAACAAAGTGTTGTTTTCATGAAGCTTAATCCTACATAATAAATTTGCCATTATATTTCACATCAGTTTGTGCCTTTGATCTCAACAGTGCCTTTGTAAGTAGGTGAGGAGAGTATTGTCAGACCCATTTTGCAGATGACAGAACTGAGCTCCTTGACATTTTAGTTAACTTTCCGAATGTACAGAGTGTATGTTAGACCTGAGAGTAAAATCCAGGCCGAGTCAAGAAAAACAAAATCCCAGGACCTCTGCTCTTAACCACATTGCCTTCTGAGAAATCCTTTTGCAAATAATATGGTGTTTTTATTTGCTTCTGGCTTCAAAATGTTACATTTTACAATCCAACTTTGATTTCAGTCTAATATAAGTTGAATATGGAATCTCTGATCTGTGAAAAACATTGTGATAATTCTAAGGATGCAAGAGCTATATGCAGGCTAGAGGAACATCAGTTATAATTGAAATAATGGATGCATTGAATGGGTTGGATCTTTAAAATATTCATTTCACACAAGGAAATGCTTTAGAATTAGACTCCATGCTAACACAGTACAGAAAATATTAATATCAATAACCTTCGGGATGGAATTAAGGCTGAAATTTCAACCCAGCCTGGCCCTAGAATTGCTATGTTTAACATTTATTGAAGCAGCCGTACTCCGTCACGTTCTGAAGATTGAGGCTTGTTTTGTTAAATCCATATGTATATATCTTCAGACAGGCTAAGAAATGTAAATGTAATATAGTTTTCACATGTTATGTGTGAAAATGTTCTCCTTTTGGCTGATTGGTTATGGAGATTCTGAATTCACAGACCCTGGCACCTGCAGATACGTGCACGTTTGCAGATGGTAATTAGATCCTCATCCTCCACCCCCACTCAAAGCTCCCACCTCCAGTATCTTCTATTTATCTTTTTTTTTTTACAAATAGTTTATTGTCAAATTAGTTTCCACATAATATCTTCTATTTATCTTGTTTAGATTTTGTTTATCTTTGCAGAACTCACGGAGAGGAAGAGGCTGCTGTTCGGGCACATTCCCGGGCCTGAATTGGTCGTCGCTGATGCTTTGAGCCAGCTGCATTTGGGTTATTGTATAATTGGTTTGGAAAGGTGAGCGGGGTCTCATCTCATTCGCTATGCAAGGAGGTTGTGGCGATGTCAACCCCGAATGAGGAAACTGGGGGGGTCTGGGATGAGTTGGCCATTTTGTACAAGCAAGAGTAGGTGCATGTCAGCCAGCCAAGGTCTTTGACATCCTTCATCAATTCCCCTCTTTTCTGAGTTGCCTTTTAATGTCTCTGGTAGAATGACGACTTTAAACGGCTTATTGAATTTTCCAGCCAAGAGAGATTTTAGGGATTATCAAGTGCCATTTCCATCATTTTATGGAAATGAAGGCACAGAGAGGTGACATTCTTTTCCCAAGGCCACATAGCTAGTAGGGACAACTGGAACTAGAAAGTGGGTGTATCAGTCAGTACCTTTTTGCTTCACACTCTGCCTTCCATGCCCCATCAGATTAATGGGTTTAGGGAGATGGTCACTGAATTGAGCAGTTGATTTGATTGAACTGGTGTAATAAATTCAAGTTCCGGCAACTCGGATTTATTTTTCAGTTGAGCTCCAGCGCTACAGTGAATGAACAATGTTGCTACAGCTACAAGGAACAGACCTAAAGCTGATTAGGCATTTCAGATTCAATTCTTTCTGGATCCCATGGGCCATGCCCTCATCTGGCTCACCCTCAAAATAAAGAACTCCAGGACATTATATTCCTTAAGAAATGTAATTAGGTATGCCATTGTAAAATGTATAGCCTTGTGTGATGAAAGGAATTTGTCTTTTATATCCTCTCAGCCGAAGATGGTCTTATTACGTACGTAGAACTGAATTTAAGTCATGTAAATAGAAAACACTATTTTTAAAACACCAAGAAAGAACAACGACTGCAGAGATGTGATAACATCTACAAAACATAAATGTTGGGTTTTGACTCGTGCTTAACGTTATTTGGAATACAGAATAATGGAATCCATGAAGGAAATAACCAGCACCGCCTTAACATTTCTCAAGCACAATCTCCGGGGGAAAATGCAGCATTTAGCAGGCACTGAAAATCGTCACCAAATATCTAATAGCTTTCTTTTAGTCATAGGACAAAGGGATTTGTGTAAAAAAAAAGGAGAGGAAATCAGATGTAAAGATTGATATTTTTTCTGTAGCTCCTGGCCTGGTGTTTTTGAAAGTCATGAATTACCCTCATCATTTGTGGCCATTGCAAGGGATAGTGAGATCAATTGTGAAATTGGTTAAACAGGGGAATTTCTGAAAGCATGTAAGATTGATGTAAAGAGAGAAAATTGATGAGGGGCATCAGCATAATACCATTAAAACCTACTGCATCTATGTATATATGTTTCAGTTGTAGCCACATCGATTGGGTTTTTGTGTAATGTACTATTTTCAGCAGCAAGTTCATTGCTTATCTTAAGCCAAGTTCCTTTTAGGATTTCCACGTGATTTGTATTAGCATTTTTGGCTTCAAAACTACCTCTAATGAACCATTTGAGGGTTTTTTAAGAGTGCTTAAAAAATTAGGCTATGACAGTTATCCAAAACATAATTTGATATACTGTTTAATTATTTAATATGCTGTTTAAAAATTGAAGTGTGGCCTCTGGTTGGTTGGTTGATACAATACTATTAAGGTGGATTGGAAGCCCCCTCATGACTATAATTATCAACAGAGTCTTTTATGGTCTGGATTTATGAATGAGACTGTGTTCTAATAAAATGCTAATTCAAAAATGTCAATATCTATGTTTTAAAAAGCGTGTCTTTAAAATATTATGAAACGCGTCTTAAAAATAACTACTAAACTGAGGAAATTGAAATATTTTGTTAAAGTGAAAGCGGTCTCCTTATATTTATGTACATTCTCATTTGTGTTTCATTTCCAAGTTCTCAAAAAACATTTTTAAAACACCAGGATTCTATTCTACAAAAATATTTTTTGACCATTAGCATGATTCAAATCTTCACAAAATGGCGGTCCTGAGGCAAACCCTATGATCACTATCAGTCTCTTTTAACAAATGACTATTGGACAGCATAAAAAACCTCAGAGCCCTTTGTAAAAGAGGAAAATGAAAGTGATGGCCTTTCTGCAACATGTTATCAAATTGTGGCTCTTTGTGTGAAATATAGTAATACTGCATTTTTTTCCAAGAGAAAAGCAAATGGAAATGGAAATACAATGCAGCTTAGATAAATATTTTTAAAACAATACTCTGAATACCTCTGTATTAGAATCACCTGTGGTACTTGTTTAAAATGCAAATTCTTGGCTAGCCTCAGAACTACAGAATCTGAGGGTTCTTTAACATTTGAAAACCACTGATTGAGATCCTTAACTGTGTCTCGCTGTTCCCTGATCTGCCTCAAAACCAGATTTGTTAGTTTTTCCCATAGTCTTCTTTCATCACATTACTCTTCTGTGGTAATTACTGCCCGGAGAGCAGGGGCCATGTCTTGTTGTCCATTGTATTCTCAGAATTTAGCACAGTAACTCATATGTGGCAAGCCTGTAAGAAACTATTTGTTGAATAATTGAATGACTAATTAGTATAACACAGTACTTGGGCCTTGATGAAGCAGAATTGTTGATGATAATCCAACCTCCAACCATGTGCCACCTCTCATGCTAGCACCACTGCAGAGAAGCGTCCTTTTTTGTTTTAATGTTTATTTATTTTTGAGAGAGAGACAGCGTGTGAACGGGAGAGGGGCAGAGAGTGAGGGAGACATAGAATCTGAAGCAGGCTCCAGGCTCTGAGTTGGCTGTCAGCACAGAGCCCGACATGCGGCTGGAACCACCCACTGTGAGATCATGAACTGAGCCAACGTCAGACACTTAACCGACTGAGCTCCACAGGTGCGCAGAAGTATCCTTTTAACTGCAATTCTCCAATCCACCTTCTTCAAAACTGGACTGTCATCTCAATAATGATATTAAAGTATGCCTACAGCTCTATAACCATTCAAGATCTTTTGCTGGTTCAGATTTAGAACTGGAAGCACTCTGTACCCTTGGCATTGAGCTCAAGAATGCTCTTCAGAGAAGAAGTCAAAATGAAGATGAGAGAAGTTCAATGCACTGAAGTGGTTGACTAAGAACAGAGGGGAATTGGAGAAGCCACAGACACCAGAAACTTTGTATAATTCTCTGAGGTTAAATCTGGAAATCAGTTAGGAAACTATAGGTAGAGAGTTTTGAAAATCGTGGCCAAGCATTCAGGATTAAGGGGAGTAACCTTATTTACCTGAGTAGAGGGTGCAGTTTGTGTTAGAAACATCACCCCTTAGAGTATGGAAGACCGATCTGGAAAACCGGCCCCAGTGCACCCACCCTTACATTTATCTCCATAAACCACACTTCTGGGTAGAAAGGAGCCAAAAGAAGCAGCCAGCCTAAGACATTTCTTAATCTAAATGAAACATTTGGTAACAATAGTCCAGGCTCAGAAGGCACTAGAGCATGATTATCTTGAGGACAGCAAACATGGCCTCCTTACCCTCGCACCCTCCCACTGCTGAAAGAGCTCTGGCTCATGGCAGAAGCTTCTTGAATGTTAGTCGATGCTTATTGAATGTTGAATCAAAACAAAAGAAAAACTCACACAAGGCAAGAACAGAACAGTTCTTGAATAACTGGGGTTCTTTCCATCATTCAAGTTTTTCTCCTGAGCGTTACACTAAGCATAGACCTACACTGAAAGTATCGACTCAGATAGTGTACAAGAGGTGAATAAGGACAAGACCAGGGCCTGAAACTGGAGTGTGGGGTGGAGCTTGGCCGCTGGTAAGACAAGTACGGCTACTGAGAGCAGAAAGAAACTGATTGTATTCTGAACAGCTAAGAGAATGGCTTGAGGCTTCTCTTCTTCAGCTTCTGAAGGATTGATTGATTGAGTTGAAGACCTTTGAGTAGAATTTGAACACTTGGCCAAAGAAGGCTGGTAAGCAGTTGAGCCACCAAGAGATTAGAGGAAACTTTCATGAACAGTGTGGCTTGCAGAACCCTCCTTCTTTGGCACACCTGTTCACATCTGCCAGGCAGGGCCAGATTCATGGGCATACAACCCGTGTAGTCAGAGGGACTCCACACTTTGTTTAAGGCTGTTGCCATCTTGAATTTCTTAAGAATTTTATTTGAGAACTTGTGTTTTGTATGCTAAACTCCACGGGGCAGTAGAGCGTGCAGAGGAGCAGAGAAGGCGCACACCATTTACACATCTGTCGTTTCTTGCTTCCCCACTCGCATACGGTGTTTGCGATGCCCCATAAGCACAGACTTCTGGTGGACCCGTGATGTATGCAAGTTCAGCAAGACTGAGTGAGTATGAGGTAACATTTAAAACTGAGTAATCCAGGGACATGTGGGTGGCTCAGTCGGTTAAGCGTCTGCCTTCGGCTCAGGTCATGATCTCGCGGTTCACGAGTTTGAGATCCACATCGGGCTCTGCGCTGACAGCTAGCTCAGAGCCTGGAGCCTGTATCGGATTCTGTGTCTCCCTCTCTCTCTGATCCTTCCCTACTCACACTGTCTCTCTTTCTCTCAGAAATAAAATTAAAAAAAAAAACATTAAAAAAAATTTAAAACTGAGTAATCCAGGAGTGCTGACAGCCCCAAGGGTCTACACTTTCAATCTGAACCAGAATGTGCTTTGAACAGCAAAAGAAGGCAACGGGATTTTAAGAGACATCACATTTAGGAATCCTATCATTTTTTTTTTTTAACTTATGTTATTGCCTTGTATTGCCAAACACGTTTGCTGGAAATGATGCCATAGTAGGAAAGAGAGAGAGAGAGAGGCTGACCCAGAGTCCTTTCTCTTTCCCGTTCTTCCCTACTCATCAGTAAGCCGAAGATGGAGAGTGTTGGTACAATGTGTGTATATCAAGAAGTAAAATAACATTTTACAACATTTCCACTCTTCAGCTAAGAACAAAATACATATGCATGTATGAGCTACAGACTATGACTTGTGCCATTTCGGTGATTCTGCATATGCTCTTACATTTGCATTTAAAACTGACGTTGTACAGTGTAAAACTGAACAGAAAAATGTATGCTAACAATTGAAAATTTTAATTTTTGTCTCTTTAGAATGACATTTGATAATAAAACAAAACACACTATGATAGGTCAAGAGGGAAACCACACAACAGAGGAAAAAGTTTATCTTTTAATACCTTTGGTGCCATTTCCCCCCTCCCCCCCACTTCTGCTTTTGCAGCAGGGAGCTTTGCATTTTTATTTTGCACTGAACTCTACATATTAAATCGTTAGTTTTGCTCTCGGGCAAGTATTCCAAGGGGTGTCTTCTTGGAAAATGCTGGAAAGGAGAAATGCACAGCAGGAAACTTTAATGCTGAAGTTCTGAGGTTTTCAGGCCGAAGCCTGAAAGATTATCCAACTTCCTTCACAGTCACAGGGAAGTCAAAGGGCGTTTGCAGGAACTCTCACAAAGTAGGCACATCTGGGTTCTTCTCCTTAGCTGTGTGGCCTTGTAAAAGCTGCCTAACCTTTCTGAGCCTCAGCTTTCCCATCTGTGAAAGTGGAATAGTAAGATGCATGAGTGGAATAGTAAGATGGACACCACTCATGTGATGTATCTACCACGTGGTAGGCTGTCAGGCTATTAATATTGCTATAACTAAGGATCCTGTTATTTCCAGTATTCATAGGACTGCCTTACATAGGGCAGACTAGGGTTTGCTTTTGTGAAAGGATTTGAAGATACACTAATTATTTTCAGATGCCTAAAACTCCTCCAGCAATCCACTCCTGATTATTCTATTTTCCTTTCCACAGGCCTACATAGAAAAAGTATGATACAAATCCGGGGCATTTTGGCATGAATGTAATGACAAATAGAGGCCATATCTGCAAGAGAAAGGGATATCTGGAGGGTGGGGTGAGGCACGTTTCTAAAATGAAAAAGTACACCAGAATGAGAATGTGGAGGAAGGGGAGAAGGAAGAGCAGAAGCAAATTCTGCCTTCTTGGAAGGTACAAGGTACAAGTTAGGCTTGTGATCCTCCCCATAGACTGAGCAAGCTTCGGCAAGTCACACATCTTACAACCCACTGGGCTCAGTTTCACATAAAATAATGGGTTGATTATTGTGGGGTTTTTTTAAGTGTTTATTTTTGAGAGAGAGAGAGAATGAGCAGGGGAGGGACAGAGAGAGAGGGGAACAGAGGATTTGAAGCAGGCTCCATGGTCACAGCACAGAGCCCAACTCGGGGCTCCAACACATGGACCATGAGATCATCATGACTCGAGCCAAAGTCGGACGCTTAACCAACTGAGCCACCCAGGTGTCCCCTACGGACTGATTGTGAAAATACCTTCACAGCCTAAGATTTAGAAATTCAACAAGTATTCATCAGAGTCCTATTCTAGATATGACACAGATGTAGGCATTTGGGGGAACACAAAAGTGAATAAAGAAAGATCCCTGCCCTCAAGGAGTTCACAATTTGGAAAAAGGATTAGATAAACACACCCGTCATATATATATATATGTATATATATATAACATGGGGAAGAAAATGGCTATTGGAAGACTAGAGACTGATATCATGTAATTTGAGCTGATGAAAGGCTTTCTATTCTCCTCCTTTCAAATGCTAACTGATTTCAACTTCTTTATTTTTTGTAATAAGACCTACATATTTGTTGGCACACTCTGTGTCATACATCGTGCCAGCAATGCTCACGGATGCCACATTAGTTAGTCCACGTGAATACTGCTAGGATCAGAGAATGGACTAAGAAACTCAGGATTGCTCAAGGTCACACAACTAAGGAGAATTAGAGTCAGGAATTGAGCCCAGGTTAATCTGACTCCAAAGTCCGTTCTCTTTTCATTTTGCTTTCATAAGGGCCTGCCTGAGTTTCCCCGAACAGACCATGTTGCTATGTTCCTCCAGCTTCGTATATGTCGTTCCTCTATCTGGATTGACTTTGACCCATGTCTCCGTGATAAACTCCTATACATCATTACAAACCCCTCTGCCATTAAGATCCTATTCCCTCCACTTTCCTCCCCGCCCAAAAGATTAATAACTCCCTATTTGATGCTTCCATGTATCTGCTATTTGTGCTATATTTTACATATCATGTTGCAGAGAAATAATTCATTTCCAGTTTTGTCATAACTCTTAGGCAGTAAGCTCCTTGCCGGATGGTCCATATCTGTTCTGTTTCTGTATATTTACGGTAGGGGCTCAACGAGTTTTTGCTAAAACGCATCGAATTGGATATTCTGCCAGGGGAATTAGTAATGACTAAAATGCCTTACAGGACTCAGCAGGCATTTTCTGTAAAGGACCAGAAATTTAATAGTTTAGATTCTTCAGGCCATAGGGTTTTGTTGTAATTACTCACCACTGGTGTTTCAGTGCAAAAATAGTCATGGAAAATAAACTGAAATGAATGGGTGTGACTGTGTTCCAATAAGAATTTATCTACAAAAACAGGCTGGTGGGCCAGATTTGGCCCTCAGGCTGTAACTTGCCAGCTCCTAATGCAGTGTATGCCAAGAAGTTGATATTAACAATGATATTAAGAATGGAGGGGTGCCTGGGTGGCTCAGTTGGTTGAGCATCTGACTTTAGCTCAGGTCATGATCTCACGGTCTGTAGGTTTGAGCCCCACATCAGGATTTGTTCTAACAGTGCAGAGCCTGCTTCAGATTCTCTGTCTCCCTCTCTCTCTCTCTGCCCCTCCGCTGCTCTCTCTCTCAAAAATAAAATGTTTTTTTTTTAAAAATGAAAAAAAAAAATAAGAATAGAGAAGGCATTCCAAGCACAAGAAGTAGCATGTGCAAAAGGCCCGTGGCAGTATATATTTAGGGGAAAACATAAGCCAGTAGGGCTGGTTTATGATGTACAAAGCAAAGGAGTAATAACAGACATTTGGAAAAGTGGGGCAAGAAGGAGAGACTGAAATGCTAGAATAAGGAATCTATTCTAAAGCCCGCAGGGGGGCGCCTGGATGGCTCAGTCGGTTGAGTGAAGAATTTCTGCTCAGGTCTTGATCTCACGGTCTGTGAGTTCAAGCACCATGTCAGGCTCTGTGCCGACAGCTTAGAGCCTGGAGCCTGCTTCCCATTTTGTGTCTCTCTTTCTCTTGCCCCGTCCCCACTGTCACTCTGTCTCTCTCTCTTTCTCCCTCCCTCAAAAATAAAATAAACATTAAAAAAAATAAAGCCAGCAGGAATGGGAATGTCATTGAAATCTCTGAGCATAGTGATGACCCGCAGTGACTATACATTAGAGATTAGTCTGCCCACACATGTACTAAGGCACACAGATCAAGAGGTTTGTAAAAATAACCTAAGCAAGGGAATAGGGACAGTAAAAATGGCAGGATGGGGGCAAACACGAGAATGACTGAGGCACAATTGGTTAGAACTGGCCATGGGTTGCATGTCAGGGTGAGCAGAATAAAAGATGACACTGACCCCTCTAGCCTGGTGTCCAGGAACATGCAAACCCAGGACTAAAACCAGGAAAGACAAGAGCAGAGATTGCCTTAGAAGAAAAAAAAATGATGCATGTGTTTTAGACACGTTAAGTCTGATTTTGATACTTGTTTTGCCTGGTTAAAACCCAAGTTTAAATACTGTGACTTACAACAGCATTCCTTTCCAAAACTGGATTAAAATGTGTCTGCCATTTGGCAGGGAAAATACTTTTAAGTTCTTTTCTCGAATATACCTTCCCATGATGTTTGATCTCTGTTTAATTTTTCTCTTAAGCTCCACTTGTCCTAACAACTAAGAACACTTAGGAAGTTCCCTCTCCTTCCCTATGTTTTTTAACTTTCCAGTCACGTGCTATGTAATTCTGAACCAATTTCTTTCGGTTCACAATACCTCCATAAAGTGGGACAAATTAATTGTCAGTGCAGAGAACTTGGGTCCTTCCTTAAGGACTGTGGTTACTGACATAGCAGAGTCAGGGTACAGTCCAATGACAAGAACACAAAACCTCAATGTCAAGTTAAGAGACAATTGAAATTGAATTCCGATCATAAGATGTATCCGAAAGGAAAATTGACGTGGCACATGGAAATTGAGGTCAAGAACTTGCAAGTTCTGAGTCAAGTTGCCAGATCTTGGTAAGAAACATGCACGCACAGAGCCAGTAAGACTGAGTCAAGTCACCCAGTTGAGATGCACATACAGATGCACATACAGGTGCGGTTGAAGATGCAGAACCTTAGCAGAAGGGAGAGTATCTAGGTCTTATCTGTTTGTGATCAGCCAGGAAGTGCATACTCACCCAAACCCAGCAATATTTGGAGCTGATAATGTCAGGCAAGGGCAGAGCTGGTTAAGTATACAACTTACAGTGGAAAACCATACTCAACACTCTGTGGCATGAAACAACAGATCCACCGTTACACACTTATTAGAATAGGCAAAACCCAGAATACTGACAGCACCAAATACTGACAACAGAAACGCCCATCCATTGTTGATAGGAATGTAAAATGGCCCAGATATTTTGGAAGACAGTTTGGCAGTTCCTTACAAAAGTAAACATACTCTTACCGTATCCGCAATTATGCTCCATGGTGTTTGCCCAAAGGTGTTGAAAACTTAACATTCACACAAAAACCTGCACATGGATGTTGACAGCAGCTTTCATCATAATTACCAAAGCTTGGAAGCAACCAAGATGTCCCTCAGTAGGGGAATGAGTAAAGAAACTGCTGTACATCCAGACGATGAAATATTATTCAGAGCTACAAAAAAATAAGCCATCAAAGACATAGAGGAAACTTACATGCATATTTACTTTTCTTAAAAGCAAAAGAAGCCAATCTGAAAAGCTATATAGTGTGTGATCCTGACTGTATGACATTCTGGAAAACACAAAACTATGGGCATTAAAAAAAAAAAAAAAANGTGGAGTGCAGAGGAATTTTAGGACAGTGACACTATTCCATATGATACTATAATGTTGGATACATGTCATTACATATTTGTCTAAACCCACAGAATGTACATAATTAAGAGTGAACCCTGATGTAAATTGTGGACTTTGGGTGACAATGATGTGTCAATGTAGATTCATCAATGTAACAAAGGAACTACTCTTGGGGGGATGTTGGTCATAGAGGGAGACTGTCCATGAGTGGAGGCAGAGAGTGTATGGGAAATCTCTGTACTTTCTTCTCAATCTTGCTATGAACCTAAAATGGCTTTAAAACTTAATAATTTCTTTAAATCACCCACTTAAGAAGAAAGAAAGAAAGAAAGAAAGAAAGAAAGAAAGTCCTAAAAAGAATGATCAAATTGGAAGAAACAAGAAAAGCTTGCAAGGAAAAATTGTACCACCATCTGAATAAAGTCTGTAGTTTAGTAAACAGTACTGTGCCAAAGATAGTTTCTGAGTTATGACAAATGTAGCATGGTTATGTAAGACATTAACATTAGAAGAAGCGGGATGAAGGGTCGATGGGAACTTCGTACTATCTTTGCAACTTCTCTATAAATCTAAGTTTATTCTGAAATAAAGCTTCTAAAATAAAAACAAAATTTCCACATGGCTTCCTGGTTCTGCAATTTACCTAGTTGGAGGATTAGTCATGGCTTAGGATGGCTTTTCTTCCAAAAGTCCTTACTAGAAATAACTCAATTGCTCAGGACACATATGTTGAAACTGATGGATTTTGGTTTCAGGCCTGGCTCCGTTATTTACTAGCTGTGTGACTTGGAGCAGGTTGACTTTACTTCTGTAAGTCCCTATTTATTTCACATATAAAGTGAGTATAAGAGTAATACTTACCTTTTACCAAATTATCCAGGTGCTTAGTACAATGCTGCTGACACGTGGGTCGTGCTCAGTAGATGGGATGGTTATGAGTAGTAGTACTGATTGACCTCTGTATAGCCTGTGTGTGTAACTATAACTTGCCTCCAGGCAGAGCTGAGCATGCAGCACCCAGCCGGATGTCATCACTGCCTGAACAAAACTCTGGATTTGTTTTGCCGAGCTTTGGGTTCACCGACAGGGGACTTGCTCCAGCCTTGTCTCAGAAATAGGATCCTCAACTCAGGCCCTCTTTTATGTTAAAGTAAGCGCTGTGAGCAGATGGTCCCTGTCCTGGAGCTCCAGAATGACATTAAAAATGAGTGGGCAGAGGGATTTTATTAGTCATTTGTTGGCTTCATAGCAGCCATTTCCATGAAATTATAGGACAATGACAAAATTAAAGCTGCTTATGCTGGGCTTTGGAAAGCTGGTCCTTCTGTCTGCAAATATTCATAGGTCAGGAATGTGGAACAGGGGCAATAAATCGGAGAATTACCGACTGAAGATCCCAGGTCCTTTTGGCTGAGAACCCAAGACCTCTCAGGAGCAAGGGCCTGAGGAAAATTAGGCTCATGACAGGAAATACTGTGATGCTGAAGAAGGCCTGCGATGCTTCAGCTCTCTGGTGAGCATGGTGTCACCAGTGGAAGGGAGGTGTCTCCATCTGGGCTGCTGGGAACTGCCCATGACCTCGATCTAGTAGGTGAAGAGAAGGGATCACACCTGACTTGAAGCCAACCCATCCAGGAGGGGATTTTCTTCAAGTGTTCCCTGCTTTCACTTCACTCATACCCTCTCTCCTCTTTCCCCAGCCCTTCCTCTGCCTGCCTGTCTTCTGGATGCTCACACCCATCTCCACCGGCCTATCCTCCAGCTCGGGCTCTCGCAAGCTAATGACAGATGCTGTGGAACAAAGGAACATGAGCCTTAGAGACGGAAGACTTGAGTTCTGGTCCTACCTCCACAACTTGCTTGTGTAAGAAAGAGTCTGAACATCTTCTACAGTCTCTGGTTTTTCACATTCAAGAGCTTCCTTTGCATTAAAAACAACATTAAATTCCTTTCTTGATCTCTAAGAGCCAAATGGGGTTGTTGTGAGGTTTAAAAAAGCATACATACACAAAAATAAACTCAAAATGGATCAAGGACCTGAACGTGAGACAGGAAACTATNCAGTAGACATTAATTACCTTCCCCTTGCTGTCCACTGGAAACTTTTTATTGTTTTAATATTAAAAAATTTTTTTCAGTCAGAGAAAGACAAATCTCATATGATTTCACTCATATGAGGATTTTAAGATATAAAACAGATAAACATAAGGGTAGTGAAGCAAAAATAATATAAAAATAGGGAGGGGGATAAAAACATAAGAGACTTAAATATCAAGAACAGAGGGTTGCTGGAGGGGGCGTGGGAGGGGGGTGGGGCTAAATGGGGAAGGGGCATTAAAGAATCTACTCCTGAAATCATTGTTGCACTATATGCTAACTAACTTGGATATAAATTTAAAAAAATAAATTAAATAAGAGTTAAAAAAATAAACTACAAGGAACAAAAAAGAAAGAGAATTTTGAGTAAACTCTACATCCTACACCCAATGTGGGGCTTGAACTCACAACCCTGAGATCAAGAGTCACATGCTCTACCAACTGAGCCAGCCAGGTGCCCCTGGAGAACTTTAATATACAGGGATTTCCACTGCCATTGGCCTGAATTTTGGTCCTGCTAGTAGCACAATGAAAAATAGTGTCTTAGAATTTCAAGAAACATTGTCCTTTGAGATTTTAAAAGCCTAGTAATATCAAACAGACTACTCTCTCTGAGCTCAGTGATCTCTGATAACAGCTGATTTTGACTGTTACACTGAGGATATATAGGCAGTAATTAGTTAATTGGATGACCTTCTTTCTTAACACCCATGTGATTGAAATTTGCTTGAATAAATTTGCCCACTCTTTCCACTTAGACTTTTACTAAATCCATTGAGAAGAGAAGAGTGAAAGCATCTTGATCCAGGTCTTATGTCTCCTTAAAAGTTTTATGAATATCTCCAAGATATCTATCGTCATTTCCCAAAGAAGACACATAGAGGTGACTCGAATCCACTTCTCCCAAAATATTATCCATTTCTTTCAGCAGCTCCTAGAATTTCTAAAAGCAATAGAAAGGCTGCTTTTGTAGCTCTTGGAGAATGACAGGGAAAGCCAGACCATGTACAAGTGACTGGAAGGTGATATTAACTTTTCAGCTGGCCCTTCCTTTAAAATCTCAAGTGTAATACTCAAGCACCTTTGGTTCCAAAGCTGAAAAGGGGGGTGGGGGGTCAGGTGCTGTAACTCACACGGACAGCAAGTTAGCTCTGTCAGAGTCACCTAACTGTCTGGATAACTTTCAGAGTCACCGTTAGAGTAACTGATCATGGTAACAGACAGAGTGACTTTCCGAGTAACTCTTAGAGTAACTGTCACAGTAGCTGTCAGAACACGTGTCTGCTCTTGTGCAATGACTTCCACATGATGCTCCTCTCTCTCTGCACACCTCAAATTTCTGAAATCAATAACACCTGAGGAGATGTGATTTGGACTTACTGTGCTGATCATTTCACACTGTATACAAACATCAAACCTCCATGTTGTACTGCTGAGTTTAATATGATGCTATATATCAGAGATACCTTGAAAAAGAACCTCACAATATACTTTTCCCTCTACCTTATATTGTCCTCTGGCCTCTGTTCCACTTGTAGAATAAATTATATTTTAATGTGCTTATTTAAAAGGGTTTTATGGGAAGGATAATTAGATCTGATATGTAAAATGAACATACGGACATGGAAAAAAAAATTTGAAAGGGCTGGCAAAGAGGTGTAGCAGGTAAGAGTTAAATCCAGTACGTGGTTAAAAGGAAACTGTTTTATCATAAGAGATTCTAAAATATGGAGAAGAAATAGAGTTGCTGCAGGGGTGGTGGAGGGGGGATGGGCTATATGAGCAAGGGGCATAAAGGAAATCTACTCCTGAAATCATTGTTGTACTATATGCTAACTAACTTGGATGTAAATTTAAATAAATAAATAAATAAATCTTTTAAAATAAATAAGTAAATACAATTGTTTTAGGATGAAGAGGAAGAATAGAAGAAAGCCATAAAAGCAAAGTAGAAGAAATGTTTAGGACACCAAGCAGGGTAGTGCAGGAGTCAGGGGCATAGATGTTTTAGTTTCCCAATCCAGATCTAGCCGTGTTAGCTGTGCGATTAAGGAAATGAACTTCTCTGTCTTCCTTGCCCATACCAGGGATGATGTGCTAATGGTATCTGTCTAATAAGGTTGCTGAAAGGATTAAATGAGCTAGTGTCTATCACATAGGAAAAAAACATATAAACCTTTGTTAAACAAAAATAATAATGGCACAGTAGATACGTGACATGATGCATTCGTTGGAACCCATGGAAATTTATAGCACAAAGTGTGAACCCTAATGTATGCAAATTTTTAAAAGATCATTTAGGAGAGTGGGTGGAAAACAGAATCTAAGAAGACAACCCAGCTATATGACAGATGAATGAAACAAGCTCACTGGAGCCTGTGGAGGGAAAGATGCCAACCTAAGTAACTCTGGAAATGAGTTGAGTCTAGGAGGCTAAAGGCAAAAGAAATTGCACTTAAGCTCTATACTGTAGGTGATAAATAATGGCTAGAATCTCTGATAACACTATATGTGTCCAAAGGAATGGAACAATTAAATAAATCATGGCATGTTGGAGCCAGGCTTCTCACCTCTTTGAGTGGGAGGTTATAGAAGACCAAAGAGAGGGTGTGGTAATGGACTAGAGTTGGAGACTAATGTTAAGCTTAATGTAGACAAAGTTATGTACAGAAGTATTTATAGATATGTGCACATACATAAGCTGATATACATATATACATTTTCTTACTCTGTCAGTTGAGAGGGCCTAGAAGCAGTGACACTCAGTAGCAGTGAACACACCTAGCACCCAGATCTTGGTTTCTTTCTTTCTTTCTTTCTTTCTTTCTTTCTTTCTTTCTTTCTTTCTTTCTTTCTTTCTTTCTCTTCCTTCCTTCCTTCCTTCCTTCCTTCCTTCCTTCCTTCCTTCCTTCCTTCCTTCCTTTCGGGAGAGAGAGAGGAAGTCGGGCCACCTGGGACTTGGGTTTTTACCTGAAGTGGGGCTTGCACTCACCCAGTGTGGGACTCGAACTCACCAACTGTGGGATCATGATCTGAGCTGAAGTCATGCTTAACGACTGAGCCACCCAAGTGTCCCAGATCTTGGCTTCTAATACCATTCTCCCATAAGTAACCATGATTCCTGGGAGAAATGGCTAATTCTAGAACTGAAACAGGAAATATATAAGCTGAAACATGATTATCTTGTAGTGCCAAGAAGTAAGAAAACAGAAAAGCAAACAAAACTAAAAACACTCTCACAGCAAAAACAAGTTCACATCAATGAGATTATTTTATTTTTTTAATTAATTAATTAACTGATTTTTAATTTATATCCAAGTTAAGTAGCATATAGTGCAACAATGATTTCAGGAGTAGATTCCTTAATGCTCCTTCCCCATGTAGCCCATCCCCTCTCCCACAACCCCTCCAGTAACCCTCAATTTGTTCTCTGTATTTAAAAGTCTCTTATGTTTTGTCCCCCTCCCTGTTTTTATATTATTTTTGCTTCCCTTCCCTATGTTCTTCTGTTTTGAATCTTAAATTCCTTATATGAGTGAAGTCATATGATATTTGTCTTTCTCTGACTAGTTTCACTCAGCATAATACCCTCTAGTTCCATCCACGTAGTTGCAAATGGCAAGATTTCATTCTTTTTGATTGCCAAGTAATATTCCATTGTATACACATACCACTTCTTTATCCATTCATCCATTGATGAACACTTGGGCTCTTTCCATACTTTGACTATTGTCAATAGCACTGCTATAAACATTGGGGTGCATGTGCTCCTTCAAAACATCACATCTGCATCACTTAGATAACACCGAGTAGAGCAACTGCTAGGTCATAGGGTAGCTCTATTTTTAATTTTTTGAGGAATCTCCACATTGTTTTCCAGAGTGGATGCACCAGTTTACATTTCCACCAGCGGTGCAAAAGGGTTCTTCTTTCTCCACATTCTCATCTGTTGTTGCCGGAGTTGTTAATGTTAGCCATTTCGACACGTGAGAAGTGGTATCTCATTGTGGTTTTGATTTGTATTTCCCTGATGATGAGTGATGTTGAGCATTTTTTCATGTCTCAGTTTGCCATCTGGATGTCTTATTTGGAGCAGTGTCTATTCATGTCTTCCACTTCTTCACTGGATTATTTTTTTGGGGGTGTTGAGTTCGATAAGTTCTTTATAGATGTTGGATACTAACCTTTTATCTGATATATCATTTGTAAATATCTTTTCCCATTCTGTCAGTCGCCTTTTAGTTTGGCTGATTGTTTCCTTCATTGTGCAGAAGCTTTTTATTTTGATGATGTCCCAATAGTTCATTTTTGTTTTTGTTTCCCTTGCCTCCGGAGATGTGTTGAGTAAGAAGTTGCTGCAGCCGAGGTCAAAGAGGTTTTTGCCTGCTTTCTCCTTTAGGATTTTGATGACTTCCTATTTTATGTTTAGGTTTTTCATCCATTTTGAGTTTTTTGTGTGGTATAAAAAAGTGGTCCAGGTTCATTTCTCTGCATGTCCCTGTCCAGTTTACCCAGCACCATTTGGTGAAGAGACTATCTTTATTCCATTGGATATTCTTTCCTGCTTTGTCAAAGATAAGTTGGTCATACGTTTGTGGGCTTATTTCTAGGTTCTCTATTCTGTTTTGTTGATCTGAATGTCTGTTTTTGTGCCAGTACAATACTATCTTGATGATTAAAGCTTTGTAATACAGCTTGAAGTCCGGAATTGTGATGCCTCCAGCTTTGGTTTTCTCTTTTCAAGATTACTTTGGCTATTCAGGGTCTTTTCTGGTTCCATACAAATTTTATGATGGTTTTTCTGGCTCTGGGAGGAATACCAGTGTCATTGTGATAGAGATTTCTCAATGGGAGTATTTTAAAGGGACCCAAGAATCAATTGAAAGAGCTTCCAATGACCAAAGCTGGTCATAATTTGAGCAATAAATAAAGTAGTGTTGGAATATCACCCAAAATATAAAATAAAAATCCATGAGTCCATACTGATATAAAAAAGCAGAATAAATAAATAAATATTTATAAGTAAATAAAGGGGGAAGAGAGAAGGAAATAGATAAAACTTCCATGGATATTTCCCAA
>NW_027531504.1:8671839-8705138 GCF_008692635.1 Crocuta crocuta
CCCCCCCCGTGCTCCCCCCAACCCTGCTCCTTAAGTGTGGGCTGTGCATAATGACTTCTTTCCAATGAGTAAGTATGGAAGGAAGAGGGAAAAGTAACTTTATAGTGGAAAAAACTAACAAGCACTACCTTAGCTAAGTAACCAAGGTTAACCTCAAAAGTGATAAGTCATGTTGGTAGTATATACTGTTGATGCGATGAAAATAGAACTTTACCTCCGCAAAACACATAATCCTAATATAATCAGAAGAAAAACGTCAGAAGCATCCCAGTTGAGAGGCATCCTACAAAATATCTGATCAGTACTCCCCAAAACAGTTAAGGTCATTAAAATTTAGGAAAGTCTGAGGAACTGTCACAGCCTAAGGAGACATGACTACTAAATTTAATATAGTATCCTGAGTGGGATCCAGGAATAGAAAAGGTCATTTGGTAAAAACTATGAAAATCTGAGTGAAGTATGGATCTTAGATAATAATAATGTGTCAACATTGGTTCATTAGTTTTAACAAATGTACCATGCAGTGTACCATAGACATGCAAGATGCTACTAGGAAAAACTAAATGCGGGACATATAGGAAATCCATACTATCTTCACAACTTTTCTGTAAACCTAAAACTTTCATAAAATTAAAAACCTATTAAAAATAATCATAAATGGGTAACATCTCTGAAGCACTCATTATATGGTAGGTACTTTTTACGCATTAACTTCATAACCCAAAAATAATTGGTACCAGAAAAACGCCACTTATAATAAATCAACCAAAAATAGGTCTTACATCTCATAGTAAGTAGTGAAAAAGAATTGGTCTGATTGGATATCCATTTTGAAAAAGAAAACTAAAACCATGAAATTAGCTTTATTAAATGTACATTTAAAAGTTTTATATTATGGACATCTATTTATACAGGAATTCTTAGAGTTAACAAGGAACAAACCAATTTGGGTTTGTTTTGGTATAAGTTTTGTGACCAAAATGGATGATGTCATGAAATGGCCTCTTTTTCTCTACAGTATGATCTTAAAGAGGATGTTTTTACAACACTGTTTTATGACTTGATATCTTTCTTAATTCTCTGGTGTTCAAATCATTCTCTTCTGAGTTAATCTCTCCTGCCTCCGACTCCCAGGACTGTGTTGTTCCTACCTCTCTGATAACCTTCATTTTATTCTGTTGGTATTAGACATAGTTGTTTAAATACCTTTCCTCTGTAAAAAAGAATTCAGAATTGCAACAATGTCCAGGTAAGTTTTATGCCCTCTGTAGCACCTAAAATGGTGGCTTGTGTTTGGTCAGTTTTCCCATTTATAAACTAAAGAAGAAAATCAAAACCTGCAGTTTCTACTTCACAAGATTATTGTGAGGACACATGAGCCACGCCACCCCCCCACCCCCCACATCAAGGCAGGGCCATGAGGACGTTGGCCCTTTCCTAGTCTTCTCAGAGAATGCCAACACCTCTGCTTCCTATTCTGCAGCAGAGATGCTTTAGAACTTCCCCTCTTCCCAAGAAAGCAGGTTTGTCAATACATTTTAACCTGCATGGTAAGTATAATGTACTGACCTCTGAGGTGCAGCAGTGAGAACAATCCTGATACTATGTCCAGTAACAATGGCAGAGGCTGTCATTATGGGCTAGAAATGCCCATACTGCCGTGACTTTAGGATCAGGAACTGCTGGTATATAATCTATAGTCTCAAAATATGACCACCAGACAATTTCTCAACTTCTGCGCATGTATGCTGTTCCTCACATCAGGAAGTAGAGCTCATTTCCCTTCCTTCTAAATCTGGGCTGGCCTTTGACAAACGGAATTTGGAAGAAGTGACTTGTGACTTCTGAAGCTACACCTTGAAAGGAGCTAGCAGTTTTTGATTCCTCTCTTTTAAAGCCAGGTGACATTCAAGAAGTCTGACTAACACGACCACCATACTAGAGAGAAGTCCATGCTGGCCATCTGGAGAGAGAGGCATCTTATCAAAGATCACTGAGGTGGCAGTCATGTGAAGGAAGTCTTATTGGACCATTGGGTCTATTGAATGCAGCTGAATGACTCTAGGTGACATAATGTGGACTGAAGGGCTATCTAGTTGAGTCCTGCCCTAATTCCTGACCCATAGAATCATAAGAAACAGCAATTTGTTGTTTTAAGGCACTAGGTATTGGATAGTTTGTTACACAGCAGTAGATTAATTTAAATTTATTGAGATAATTTAAAGGGAACTGGTTAGCTCCCAGTTATTCCAAGAATAACTAGCTATTCTCAGAATTCCTAGAATCAGAATTCTAGGTAATCCGATTCAACTGGTCTGGAATTGGTATGTTTCAAGAGCTCTCCTTTATTTTTTAATTTTTTAAATGTTTTCTTTATTTCTGAGAGAGAGAGAGAGACAGCATGAGCAGGGGAGAGTCAGAGAGAGAGGGAGACACAGAATCCGAAACAGGCTCCAGGCTCTGAGCTAGCTGTCAGCAAGAGCCTGACTCTGGGCTCAACCCCACAAACCATGAGATCATGACCTGAGCCGAAGTGGGATGCTTAACTGACTGAGCCACCCAGGCGCCCCAAGAGCTCTCCTTTAGAGGCTCTTGCATAAAACTAACTATGGTTCATAACTACTGGACCAGCCGGGATCATACATACTACATACTAAGTTAGAAAGTTAAACTGACCTGAAACACAGGGAGAAGACTTCAGCAGGTCATTGAAATCTGGGATTAGCCTGATAAAACAAAACAAAACAAAAAGTCCTCCTTAGTCATCTCTGAGATGACATATGAGGTCTGTTAAGTTGCAGAGAGGCAAATAAAGAACACAGCCATCAGAGATGTATGACTAAGCTGACAAAAAAACACTCCTCTTGTATTTTTCCTGAGCAGTCTAAGATTTTTTTTTTTTTCTGTTTTTTCTATCTTAGCTTTTCCCGGGTGTCTGTATTAAATGAAACTTGCCTGGCGCTGGGTGACAAAGGTCTGCTTTTCATTCCTATTCACGTCAGCTTGTACAGACTTTGCAGTGTGTTGATGGGTCCATTAGGTCCTCGCCCCCAAATTCAGGTCTAGTATTATCTCAGTTGAAGCATAAATTGGCCAGACAATCAAAAGAAAATATTGACTCTTTTTTTTTTTTTTTGGCCAAGATTTTCGGGATTGTTTTGTGTGTTTCACGTCCCATTTTCAGTTGAAATTTAGATAATAAAAAGGCTTGACAATTTGGAGCGAAAAGGAGAGAAATGAGATTAAGACCCTTGGATGTGCGAGTGCTGTTAGATACTTTCGTCTTTCCCTGGAAAGTCATTAAGGAAATATGTATGCCAGGCCACACCACCGATTTCAAGACTGACTCTAACAAAGATGTCCACATTCTAGTCACATCAGCAGAGTTTAACCTCAACTAATGTCTACTGACACATGACACTTTGCTTGCCCTTTAAACCATTTCTATCTTTGCTTTAGGCAAAATGCATTCTGTCTCTATTGATATATAAGTGTCAGGTACTTGAATCTAAAACTGTAGGCTTAGCAGAACCAAATAGAGAGGAAGAAAGAGAAAGAAAGAAAACAAGCAAGCAAGCAACAAAGAAAGAAAGGAAGGAAGAAAGGGAGAAAGAAACTGCTGGTTTTCATTGGAGACATGTCTGCTTTGAAGCTTCGTATTTCAGAAGCTGAAATAAGAGTCTCCAGTGGTTTTGATTATAATCGTTGCTATGTGGTCCTCGTGTTTTCCAGGGCACCGATACAAGACCACGTGTGCAATTGGCTGAATAGCGTTGATTAGTGAATGAATATGACATAGAAAAGCCTAGAGGTCTTTCAGCCCCCAGCCACTTTCCAGGAGGGAGGAGGAGCATCCTCTGGGCCAGGCACATTCAGCCTTTGGATGTGTTAATATGAAATACTTTCATCGCTCCAATTTCCACTCATGTGGATTTTTCCTGGCTCCAACTCAGTGACCTGATTCTCTAATTTTTCCCCCTCTGAGAACATACTTTTTCTTAAGTTATTTTCTTCTCTGAAATCCACACTGCCTCCCCTCCCTTCCCTTTTGATTTCTTATTCAGTCTGGAAACTACCTCACCGGTTGTAATTAGCCTGAATACTTGAGGGAGGGAGGAGGGCTCTCCTCAGGAAATAACCGGAATAAAGCGAGACTCCTTCTTCTCAGAGTGAGGAAGAGGAGCCCAAGCCCATGGAAACTGATTAAGTCTCTTTTCACTTTTTCATCTATTGTAAAACACCAAACGCTGATGAGGGCCTGTACTTTGCGTTATTTTATAACCTTAATTGACCCATACCACACATTGTCGGCTTGTTAGGCCAAATACACTTTCTAACATGCTTTCTTGGACTGAGAGAAGAGCAGAAATATACAATTTTAAGTGTCAGGTTAGCAGCTCTCTGAGTCTTTTCTCTCTCAGTCTTTTCTTTGTGTCTGTACTAAATGAAACTTGCCTGGAGTTGGGTGACAAAGGTCTGTATTTTATTCCTATTAATGTCGGCTTGAGCACGTTTTGCAGCATGTTAATGGGTTCATTAGGTCCTCACAAAGATTATTTCTGTGAAAGAATTATAAGGCTTCCTATGTTTTCTACAAGTCAAGGTATCTGTTTTTTTCAATAATAATAACAAGGAGTCACGCAGACTGTATGCTTCAGCCTTTTAGTGATATTATGTTGACTCGTCTCTAAAATAATCCGGAAGCTGGTTATTGATAGCCCCATGTTTCAGATGAAAACTCTGAGGCTTGGCATTAAGTATAATAACTGGCCCAAGGGGCCACGGTTAGTAAGTGTCAGACCTGAGATTAGAAGCCAGGGCATGTTAGCAGCAAGCCTTTATATTAACCACTATACTAGATTGCCTTTCCTTATGTATGTATGTATGTATGTATGTATGTATGTATGTATGTAATTTGAGAGAGAGAGACAGAGGGAGAAAGACATTGAGTTGGGGCAAGGGCTCAGCATGGAGCTGGACGCAGGGCTCGATCCCACAACCCTGGGATCATGACCTGAGCTGAAATCCAGAGTTGGTCACTCTACCTACTGAGCCCCCCAGGCACGCCTACTAAATTGCCTTTCAAAAACATGTACTGCCAGCTTGAAAATTGTTGAAGAGGCAGAAAAGGTGGGAGAACATTTTTTTAAAGAACAAGAAAAGAGAGAAAATAAAGAATCTTCTATTTGTGTGTAGCCTGTGGGTGATGGTAGTGGAACTGGAGTGTGGCCATTCAGAGCCGTTTAAACTTGGGGAAGGGGCACCTGGTGGCTCAGCCGGTTAAGCGTCCAAATCTTGATTTGGCTCAGGTCATAATCTTACTGTCATGAGATGGAGCTTTGCGTCAGGCTCAGCACTAGGCACAGAGCCTGCTTGGGATTCTCTCTCTCCCTCTCTCTGCCCCTCCTCTGTTTGCCTGTGCGCTCTCTCTCAAAAACAACAAAACAAAATAAGAAAACAAAATCAAAAGAACCCGGGGAAGGGAGACACTCAGGGCAGAGAAGACCTGATTTGCAGAAAACTAATGTCATTCAAGAAAGCTTGTTATCTGGTTGACCTGTTTCCAAGAATGGTTACAGGTATTGCCATGTTTAAAAAATTAGTTGTTGAACTTGATGTAAACTGTCTCTAATCACCAAGAAGTCACTGAGCCGACGTATAGTCCCCTTTATCCATCAGTGATCATTACTGATTTGGAGAAGATACTGACTTCTCTCTTTCAGTAAGGAAAGCATACAATTCCACTCTCCTAACAAATACAGTTTCATAAACTTTCTCTTGCCCTTTAATAAGTATAAATATGAGAGGAAACGGAACCACGGAAGCCGACTCGTATCATGTTTGCGGGCTCCCCACTGTGGGCGGAGACCATGATATTTTATTCCCTGTCATGTATTTTACAAATCCTAAAATGAAAATCTATCTAATTATAAACATTAGATACTAGTTTTAAAGTATCTGCTGGTTTCTACTAGTTCATTAAAATTGATAACGAAAATGAGCATTTGCCCTATGATTACTTTATTGATACTCTGTTTAGACCAGAGACTTGAGATTGAGCAGCTTGTTACACTGACACCAACACCACCAGCAAACCCCTCTCTGAGTTATTAAACCCCTGCACACAGTTATTATTTTGTGTGTCCAAAAGTTAACTGTGGTTGCAGCCTCTTGGCTGTAGCCTTGATAAAGCTCCTGCTATTACCCAGAGATGAATTTCTTCTTTTTTTAATTAAAAAACTTAGTGTTTACTTATTTATTTATTTTGAGAGTGAGAGAGAGGCAAGCAGGGGAGGGGCAGAGAGAGAGAGAGAGAGAATATCTCAAGCAGGCTCCGTACTGTCAGTACAAAGCCTGACCAGGGGCTTGATGCCACAACACTGGGATCACGACCTGAGCCAAAACCAAGGCTCAGAGGCTTAACCAACTGAGCCACCCAGGAGCCCCCAGAGCTGCCCTTCCAGAGCCAGCAAAGCTGGGGGTTGGTTAGCTGGCTAGAATAGAATCCTAAGAAGCATGGGTGAAATCTCGGGAACCATAGTCACTGGACAGTGAGGACTCAGAAATCTACCAGAAATGTAATTTCATTTTACCTTGGAAGTTCATGTCGAGAAGATCATTTACACTTGCGACCATGTCACTGAGGCATTTTTGTAATTTCCCATAGCTTAAGGGCTTTTCATGGTGCATTAAGTGTCTATGGTGTTTAAAACAGCATTACAACCTAATAAAGGCACGACTCACAAAATAGAAAGCTTTACAGGCACAAAAGAGTAATTCACAAGAACAGTTTTCTAGAAGGTTATTTCCTTTAAAAAAAAAAAAAATATATATATATATATATAAAAGAACAGGTATTTATTTGGGTCCTTGGGATGATCGATAAATAGACTCTAAAGGGAAAACAACTTTGACTGCTTCTACCTAATTTCCTCTGTCACATGTTTTGGCTTCTTATAGCCAATGTGTCTAGCTGTGTCTGTAGCATTACACGTTCAAGACGTTACGAGTCATTGGCTTAGAATTCATGATTTTACTTCCTTTCCATACCAAGGTTTGACCACACCTGTGTATCCAAAACCCAGAGAGAGACCTACTCATTGCAATAAAAATATCTTCAACCACGGACTGCTCTAATTTAGCTTGGCTTTGGTCTTATGAAATGACTCACCCAACACTTATAAAAACTCCCATATTGAATAAATAAAATATAACTGAATCCCTAGTTTGCAGGAGCTAACTTTACTACTTACTAATCCTTACTCACTTGGAGATAGAAGGATTGCAACATTTTATCCTCTGAAATGAAACTTCTTCTTCTTCTTTTTTTTTTTTTAATAGACCCTTGGAAAATCACCCTTTGACTTCTGGACACAGTGTTTCAGACTTCAGTGTTAATTTTATTAAGCAGTACAATCAGAAAGTCACTTGAATCATCATGTAATAATTTTTGCTTCTGGATCTTAATAGTCATGGCTCTAAGGACTGAATGATCAAATAATCATTCCAACCAGGAGAGGATTAATCAACTCAGTGTTATTCAGACCCCAAAGTAATTCCTTATAGTGAGTCTCATTTTTAAAAATACAATCTTAAAAAAAGGGGAGGGAGGTAACAGGGATTTGGGTGTTACCAACAGAGGTGTGTTGGTAACTTTGAAAACCCAAAAGAAAGGAGAGGGACACATTTTATGGAATCTTATACCACATACACATAGTCTATAGCGTGAGGGCATATTTCCTAAATCCTGCAGAACGTTACTATCCTCTTTAGCAAATCTGGACTAGTTATTCTAACTGATCCCACCATACATTATGGAGAATAATTTATGTGTATTTTCAAGACAAAAAAAAGTGAAAATGTTCAGGGTAGAAACCCAAATATCTCTAGTGTCATACGTAGCACCATACAGGTAACAGACAGTACCCATTCTCCCTCTTCTCAAGTTCTGGTGCTTAGTATTACTTTTCCTAGTCTCAATGGTACTCACATTCATTTACCTGAAAGCTTTCCTTCTTAGATTACAATTTCATATTTACTCAACAAACATTTGATGAGCATTTGATGTGTGCCTGCGTTGTACTGTAGGGAGGATGAGTGAAACATGGCACAGCATTCAAGTTGCTCAAAGATCAGTTGAGGAGATAGAAGTATAAGCCAATAATTATAATTGTGCAAAGTGTTGTAAGGGTAAAATGTATTATAGGATCCCAGGGGAAAGAAGGCACTATTTGGGCCTCTCCCATCCTCTGTCATCTACACTCTGTACAGGGCTGTCATCTTCACTGCTCCTCAAACAAAAAGTCAACAATGGCTCCCATGTTGCCAAATCTGGGTCATGCCTTAGTCCTCATCTTGCTCAACATGTTAGCAACATTTCACAGAGTTGTTCATTTCCTCCTTCTCAAAAGGCTTTCTTCACTTGGCCCCAGAGAAGTCACTCTTACTTCACTTCCTGTCTCACTGGTCACTCATTTTAAATCTTCTTTGTGGCTCTTCTTCCTCTTCGCAAACTTCAAACATTGGATTATTCCAGAACTCCGTCCCCGAGCTCTAGTCTCTTCTCACTTCTCCCAAACTGATCCTATCTCATTCCAGGGTTATGGTAGGTAACTCCCAGATGACTAGTCTACCCGTGTTATTTCCACTGACCTCAAAACCATTAATTCAACTGCCTATTTAACGTCACTGCTCAAAGATCCAATAAGCATCTTAACCATAACATAATTTTTTAAAAATCTGGATTATTTCCTCCCGAACTGTTCTTCCTACAGTGTTTGCTATCTCAGTACATCAGATTTTACCCTTCCAGTTGCTCAGGTTAAAATTCTTGGTGTTATCCTTGAGTATTTCCTCCACACCTTACCTTTCAGCTCTGCCTTCAAAATATATTCTGAGTCTGACCACTTGTACCATTGCCATTATCAAACCCCTAAACAACATTTGTCCCTGGGTTATTGCAACAGCCTCCTTAGTGGGTCTCTCTGCTTTCACTCTGACCTTCCTACACTGTATCTTACACGTGGCTATCAGAGAGATCCTATTAAAATATAAGGCAGACAACACCACCCTCTGCTCTCCACCTTTCAGTGGTTCCCAGTCTTATTTAGAATAAAAATCAAAGTCCTTTCCATGGCCTAGAAGGCTCTAAACAATCTTGCCCACAGCTACTTCTCTGATCTCTTCCCTCACTCATTCACTACAGCACACTGGCCCCCTTTCACTTCCTCAGTATACCAAGAATGCTCTGCCTTGGGCGCTTTGCACTCACAACTCCCTCTGCTTGGAATGCTTACCGCCCTCCCCCACCCTACCTCACCCACAATGAGTGAGCTCATACTTTATTTTCATCTTTGCGCCCATATCACCTCATCAAGGTGACCTTCCTTGACCACTCTAGTTAAAATGACATCCTCCCTCCCCCTTACTTTGCTTGATTTTTCTTCATCATAGTCGCACCTGGTATGCATGCTTTTTTGTGGGCCACTTATTTACTATCTATTTGCTTCCACTAGAATCTGAATTCTACACAGTAGAAAATGTTGTCTGTTTTTTCCTTGCTACATCTCTAGATCCTGGGACAGTCTCTGATACCTAATTGTCTTCCAATAAATAATAAATTAACTTATCTGAGCTGGGGGTAAAGGACAAAAGCTCCAAGGCAAAAGAAACCAGCACCTGGCAAGGAATACGTTTGGTGTATCTAAAACAGGAGTTGGCAAACTACAGTCTGGGGACCAAATCTAGCCTGCCATTTGTTTTTAGTTTTTTGAGTTTTTTATTGAAATTGTATTGAAACGTAGCCACGCTCATTCACGTATGTCTTCATGATGACTGTTTTCACTCTATGACAGAATTGAATGGTTGTAACACAGACCACATGGCCTGAAAGCCTACAATATTTATTATATGACTAGCTACAGAAAAAAGTTTGCCAACCCCTGGTCTGGAGGGCAGGACGCATGGCAGAAGGGGTGGGAAGAGGGAAGAGGATGTGAGAGCAAGCTGGAAATGATTTAGATGAGTTTGGATATCATGTGTAAGCACAGTGAGAATGAGACAATGGATGCTTTTAGGCAAGGGAGCCCTGAAAGGCAGGGCTCTGTCTAATAGAATTTGTGCATAAAAGAGTACGTGATATTTGAACAAGTCATCCCAGTGGCCACTGCTGCCAAGACTCCAGCCTTTCCATCCCAGCCATGTCTAGGATTCGCTTTTGCTATAGGACCAAAAAACAAAACAAAAACAAAACAAACAAACAAACAAACAAAAAACAGTGAAAAGTCACTTGCTTCCCCACCCCTCCATCCTAGATGTTGGTTTGGAGTCGATCTATCTCTTGCGGTAAGTCTGGTGTGGACTGCTCCAACAAAATCCATGATAACCTCTAAATATCTGGCCTGTGCTAATTTCAAAAGTTCCAGAAGCAGGAGATCGGTTCCAGGGTCACCTAAAGACATGTCTTCTCAGCCTTATGGGTCGTGCTTTCAGAAGCTTCTGGAATTTAAGAAACTTCTGAATCATTTCTATCTAGAGTGACAAGCAAAACTCTAAAATTTCCGTGGTTTGACAGCTCATCAGACCTTTTCCTAGTTATCTAAACCATGTGGATCAGTTAGACTTTACTACAGGGAAGGTCGAAGGATTGCTGATCCCCTTGCTTTTGCTCGGATTGGATTTCACAATAAAACGGCCTTTCTGCTGGTGTTTTTGGCTCTTAGTATTTTATTCCAGGCAGACCCTAAGGAAGGGCAGGAGCAAGTTTTGAAGAAGAAGAAGAAGCAAAAGAACAAATGTGTTCTGAATTTCACAGAACAAAGTGGAGCTCAGGCTTGTGGTTGAGTTTGGGCGCAGAGGCCCCCCAGCCCTCCTCCCTCTGAGAATGCGGTGGTGAAATCTGGTCTGCCCCAGTGAAGCTGTGGCATTTGGGCTTAATTTGATAAATCCCAGTGTTGCCTACTTTGGTTTGGGACTCGGTTCTGGCCTGACTATTTTTTGTGCCCAGTCCCTCAAGTGTGTAGCAGCGTAGCAAGCCAAGTTCCCACTTATAGCCTACTGAATCACTCAACTGGTCCACTGCCCTTCCAGCAGCCTGTGTTGCTTATTGGCTTCCGTCCTTAAAAATTCAAAGTATGGGTTAACTGAAAATGGATAGGTTATCATTTAAAGGAGGAAGTGGAAAGCTCCAAACAGACAACAGTCTAGCCTTGAGCCAAAGAAACAAAAACTTGGATTTCTACTGTTGTTTTTGGGACCCACCCTTTCACTTGGCTTTACAGCAGATCAGAGGTCTCTCTATCTCTCTCTCTTCGGTTCAATTTAATACTTCAATTTTCAGGAAGGAACCAGATCAAGCTTTTTAGGCATTATCTGCCTCGGACATGCTGAATTAATTGCAGGCCTCATTTTGTAGGAGTCGGTATCAATGGCTGGGGTGCTAGCTCAGCCCTTTTGAAAGCAACAGACGGAGGTGGCTCCAATAATGACATTAAGACCGTGGATACACACTTGCCTTGGGGATTTGGAGTTGGGCTTAATCAAATCTGGATTTGACATTTCACAGCCCACATCAAGGATTTCTACAAAGGAACATCAGAGCATTGCCAGTTATGATCTTGCTCTTCCTTAGTGTCTCCTCCTGAGTAACTGAACAGGCCTGGTGCTAATCTTGTTGCTGCCTCGGCTCCATCTCTGCCCTGCCACACAGCACTCAAAGCCTCTGTCGGCCATAGTTTCTTTCCACGAAAAGGCATTCATTCAGTGCCTGTCACGCCCCAGAGCCCCAGGCCAGGATCTGGAATAGACATGATGGTGAACAAGACTGACTAGACCCTGAGCTGCAGTTACATATCATACATGTTACATATAATAGGAGCTACAGAAGCCCAACCTGTGACTCCAAAACAATTAAGCCGTGTTATTCATTCATTACCTACCATGTGCCAGGCACATGATACCTGCCCTTGAGTCCAGTGGTTCCCAGACTTTAATCCCCTCAGAAGCCCCAGGGATACCTATTTAAATTTGGGAAGAGGTATTTGCACTTTCATAGGCAGGTATCTTGGACGTGATTTTTCTTTGGGCCGTTCTTTGAGAAATAATGACAAAAATAGAAGGGATCTAAACAAACAGTTGCTAAGATAAGATCCTAAACTCTGCACCGGTCATAGCAGAGGTTCAAAGGGGAAAGAACTCATCTCTGTTTGGGAGGCCAGAGAAGGCTTCTGAGACGAAGATCTAGCTCTTGCAGAACGATAAAGACAATACCGCAAGTGGAACGCTGAAGGGGAGAGAGATTTCCAGGCAGAGAGGACGACGGGTAAAAGACACCCAGGTGGACAGAGTGTACCCACCTAAGTGCCCCGGGAGTATCGAGCTGCGAGGGAGAGTAGCAGAAACCAGGGAGGAAAGGCAGACTGGAGGCAGGTCTTGGAGGAGCTTGAAAGCCAGCGTAGGACTGAGAAACCATTGTTGAGAAGCCATTTTGTAGCCGGAGAACAATGTGATCAAATTTGCGTTTTAGACAGATCATCATGGTGGTGGTGAGGGGCTGGACTGGAAACGAACAAGACAGGAGGAAGGCAGCTGTTAGGAGTTTATTAGCGTTAAGTGCAAAAATGATAGGTTTGTTGTCAGGATGGCCATGCAAGGTATTCCTTGGTTGTAAAGTCATGTACGTAAAGAATGCTGAACCACCAACCTCGGGGAAGAGGGGGAATCACAGAGGAGCTGGGCTGCCGGGACCTTCCCCTGGGGGAGCTGCTATTAGCATGAAGCAGGCATTCTCCCCACCCCTGCCTCTCACCTGTCTCTCCATTCGCTGGCTTCCAAAATCTCTTGTATCTGCCTCCCGTCTTCTTCCAACTCAAAATTTCTACTCCTTCAGGAAAAAAATGAAAGGAAAAGATGCAGATGGAACACAACGTGACATAACACGGTAAGTATAGAGGGGGTCCCTGAAATCTCATCCAGCCTGTCCTTGCACTTACGGGGTGGCTTTGAACAAGGCCTCATGCACGTTAGTGATCCACTTGTTAGCAGACCCTAAATGTATTTATACCGTGACAGTCATTGGTTGTTTTTTAAAAAATTATCTTTTTACTAATGGAAAAGTCTAAAAGTGATGAATTAATGCCAAGTAATTGATTTTGTGAGCCGCAGCTGGAAAGGAATACAAAGATGCATAAATGTGGGCTCTTTATTTCTCTAGCAAGACATCATCAATTCAGAATGATTGGGGAAAAAACAATTACTAGCATAAATATACGAATATTTGGAATTGTGGGCCATCATAAAGCATTCAGTCTTATTTTCAAGTGTAAGAATTCAGACTGAGCTCCTATTAGAATTAGATCCTTGAGGGACTGCTGAAATAAATTATTTACAGTGATTTGCAATGGACATATCAATTTCTTTTCATGTAAACAGTCCGTTTTTAAAATGGTATATTATCCTACACAACTTTAACATTCTCCTTGCAAATGGTGAATGCATCATTCATTACTTTAGCAAACCCATTGCTACATGAAGCGAAAGATGGATTGTAAGCTCTGCCCCGGCATCAAGTGCTGCAGATTAAAAATCCGTCTCACCATCTAAGATTGAGAGAAGCACATTCTGGCAAAGCAGGATTCGCAGAAGTCAGAACCAGTGAGGTTTTTCTGGGCTAGCCCCAGCTCCTTTCCACAGGTTATTATGCTGGTCTCCAAGACTCTAGGTCAGCCTTGGAATCAGGTTTCAAAAGCCTTTGGTTCTGCAAACATCCCAAAGTCATGAAAAATTCTCATTAGCCCATTGGCAGCGTTCCTCGTAAACAGCCGGTTCCGCCCCCGCCCCTTCCCACAGCTCTGGGCCTAGAGAACCGGGGAGCTGCCTGTAGTGAACACTGCACACACGTTACCATGAAAAACAAGCAAAACTGGGGCTGGCAGGAGAGGCAGACACGGGGTGTCCATCCTTCCCCGACGCTTCTCTGGCCCGTTGCTGATTCCTTTGAGGCTGGCGCTGATTTGCAAGCATTGGAAGAAATCCGTTCTGAAGGTCTGTGCCAATTAGCAGGGAGGCCAAGCCTCCTCTTCTTGGCTGCTCCACGTGGAGGTCGTTGCCGTGTGGTTTGGGATATTCTTTCCTCTCCAAGGCCGCTTCTGGGCCGGGGGGGCCTACCCTCCGTGGCCTGCATGGGGGCCGAGGGCGGTGTGTCCGGTCACCGACAAGGGGTTCCGCTAGAACCATCTCCCTTGTGCTGGAAGGGAGGCCTCGCTGCTGGGGGTGGTATCCATCTGGGTGAATAAATTCACATCCTTAGGGGTTTTATAAACTTTGACCATAGCTTCGTGTCACCTGAATCCCTCAAGGCCTAAAAGTCTCCATTATTCTGTCCCGTCTTTACAGGAAAACCTTTTAATTCATTCCATCGATTTAGCAGCAGCCCCGTTCCTGGACCCTGCAGCTCTGCTCTGTGTCTTTTGAGAATTCCACGGAGGGAGCAACTTGGTTAGTGGGTAACCTCGTGATCCTTGGAATTTGTAAGCCCAGAGAGCAAGCATGGCCCAGGCTCGGCCATGAAGTCGCTCCATGCCCTGGGACGAGGCACTTCACTTTCCTGAGCCTCTCTCCTTAGCAGTAAAGTTAGAAGAGCAACGACACGCTCTTTATCAGGCTGTTGTTAAGGATTAAACAAATTAACGCACGTGCCTATGAGAACAGCACCTGGTCCAGACAAAGGTCAGCACGATAATCTGGAAACACAAACACCACTAGATAACTGAGCTCTTCCCTTCTTTACATGAATGACTGGCACACCGCAATCTATGCATTTGCTAAGAATACAATCCCGGAATTTTTCCGACCCGAACTAAGTTGCGGTTGAGTCCATTCAGCTTTGAAGCCTCAGCTGCTCGAGCAGTGTTGACTTTGCACATACCTATGCAGGAGCACACCAGGCACCTTATCAAAAGTCATATTTACTCTTTATTGTTTATTCAATACTGACAAACCAGAGTCTTTACTCTTAGAAACCTTCTTTTGTGCTCCGAGTATGTGCAGAGTTACTGTAAGAATTGCTCCACTGTTTTAGTCTGCATTCAAGTACTGTAACAAACAGTTCCAGGGTCTCAGTGACTCAACGTTTTGTTTTTACTCACGTGATATTAGCTACCTTCCGCTGTAGAGCAAATGGCCCTACCCATTAACAGTTAAAAACAAGCATTTCTTATCTCTCACAGATTCTGAGAATCAAGAGCCCAGGAGCTGTTGAGCTGGGTGATTTCAGGGTCGTATGTCTCACAAATTACATTCAAGCTACCTGCTGAGGTTTTAGGTTAACAACTCCTAAACTAGCGCCTTGCTGGTTGTTGGATGGAAGTCTCCATTCCTTACCATGTGGGTATCTCCACGAGCTGCCTAAGTAACCCCAAGACATGACAGCTGGCTCCCTTGAGAGAGAGTAGTAAGATTAGGAGAGAGAGAGAGAATGCATGAGAGAGCATCCAACATCAAAACTGCAGTCTTTAATAACTCTTAGAGGTGACATACCGTCACTTCTGCCATAGGCTGTTGGTCCCACAGACGGATCCCGATACCATATGGAGGTGGATACACAACCAGATGTGACTATGGGACTGGCTACCGCACAATGACCATGTGTCGCAGTCTATTGTGAGTCATTGGTCAGGGGAGACGGAAAGAGGGGGGGTCGGTCTGCTCACACAGTTTTATTCCAGGACCCAACCTCTTTCCATCCAGTAGTTCCTCCTTATGCCCTTGACATTCCTCCCCTTCATTCTGCATCTTTCCAGGGACCAGGAGTCCAGTGCAGAACACTAGTGCAGGGTTGCCCAATAGATCTAGTAGCCAGACTTGACCATTGTGTACATTACTTTGGCTGACATTCCACTGGCCAGAAACTGTCTAAATTCAGGGAAGGATAGGAAATGTGTTCTATCTGGGACTTTGGATTAACAAGGAATGGGATTGGGTGAATCTCTTTTCTACTTGAAAAGAGATTGTACATTTAAACAGCTTAATTTTTTTTTTTAAGCAGTCTATTCAGTTTTATACAACAATAAGAAAATATGCTTGCCCACCACTACAGGACAAAGCAGCTGATTGATTGCATATTTTCACCTTCTCAGTGCATTGTAAATGCAGCCTCTATTTAAGGGGCCCGTAGGCAGGTGGTGGAGAGCAGTTCCTGAACCATTAAGTTTGCTGCTTTTTCAGGAATACTATTAGGATGCCGGCAGGAACAAGTCTTGCCTTGTTTCCCAAGTGGGGAAAGAAGAAAGTCTTTGTTCCCAAGCAAATGAAAATACCAATCACAAGACTAAAATTATGAATGCAAAACAATATATTAAAATGTGGCTTGCGAGTAGTATTTGCATGCATTTTAATATGCATCTGTCATTCCCTTTGCTAAATTCAGTAGGCGCTGAAAATATTAAACAACTGAGTACAATTAATAATTAGAGGAATTGTTTTAAGGTATATTTTAACCCATCCACGTTTCTAATGCCAGACCTCTTGGTCTCGCAGGGCTCTAGGATGTCAGATCAGATCATTTGATTGGTCAAATTTCAGATCTCTGTGGCCTATGCACAATTCACAAAAATGTTTTTTATAAATTGATGTGTTAACACGCAAATGATTATAACATACGATGGAAACCATTTCTAGGACAGAAAAATCAAATCCAAATTTGAAAGCTGGAAAAGGCTTCCGAGACTTTTTGGATCAGATGTTTTCATCTCTCCTACTCATTCTGAAGTCTGGCTGTATTTATTCTCCATCCAATGAATGATTTTTCTCATCCAATGAATCCACGGGAAATTTAAGAGCACTTTTCTCTGAAACCCCAGTTCACAAAACCTTCGGCTCCATTTATCTTTGCAGCTGAAGCTTTCAGAATCAGTGTGCCCCTTTCTGGGGTTTGTTTACCTGGCTTTCTATTGGCACAAACCCCCAAAAGAGAAATCACTTTTAGGGCAGTAGCAAAAAGGAACCAGATTTCAGCCAGCCTTAGAATCCTTGCTCTCTGCCTATCTTCTTGGCTCCTGGACCCAAGAAGAATATATTTCATGAGAACATAGCTCTAAGTCCTAAACTTGAAATCCATCAAGCTCTTTGTTTTTAATTGGCTCTTACCTCACCTGAGGGCCTTTGCCAAGGAGAGCAGAGGGGTTTAATGGGGAAGGAAGAAAGGAAAGAGCCTGGAGCTCTGGAAAACAGCCCCAGCCACATGTGATTTTCAGCTGGGGGGCTTCCCACCCCTCAGGATGCCAGAGCAACAAAGTGGCCTATGTGTTTTCTCAAACGTAGGCTGTTTGTTTGGGGAGTAATGCTCAGACTGGGGTCTGAGCGATAACTTGCTTCATGTAATTATTAAGACAGCTTGAAAACTATGCCCCTCTTTGTTTCGGCCTCCAGATGACGGCTGTCTAACCGCTGTTTGTGCCAGTTTTATTTCAAAGCACTTTTCTTTCCATATTTCAAAGGTCAGTGTGTTTACTTGTGGCCAAAAAAGAGCCTGTGTGTAAAGGCAAGAAACACATGTGGTTGAGTGGCAGAACTGGGTGAGGAGTCAGGAGAACTGGATTTGAATCCTAGATGGGCTTCTAGATAAGTGAGGGAACGAAGAGTATTTGGCCTCCCCTTTTTCATTACATAGAAAGAGGGGAGGTAAATCGTATCAATGGTCTCTTTGAGGGGGAAGAAAAAAATCCAGAAGTCTGGCACAAGAAGAAGAAATGTAGGTATTTCCAGTAAAGAAACATTATCAAATATGCGGCCAAGAAAATGTCCACTTCATCTTCTCAAAATGGAAATATTTCCCCCTTCAAAGAAAGCACACTGGATATTCTGGCCACCTTTAGAAGCCTTGCGATTGTTTTTGGTCAAGGAATATTAGCACAGGGAAATAAAACCAACCACAAACACTTTCTCAGGAGTCTTAGTTCGCTTTTTTGACATCATTACTTCGAACATCAAGGCTGATCAGACTGTTACCTGCCCATATATGAAATATTAGTGTTTCTGTTATGTATATTTGAAAGCAGCATCAAATTTCAATTACGTAAGCTTAATAACTATTTCAAATGTTCTTCATGATTCATTTTCTTTTGATCTGTGTTTTCCCCATCTATCTTCCTTTAATTTTATGGGTATCGAGCTCCCGGGGAAAAGAGATGAGTAAACCATTGAGGTGGTAGAGAGCATGCATTCTGCAGCTAGATTTCCCTGGGTTCAGATCTTCGTTCGACCACCAATTAGCTGTGTGGCCTTGCATCATTTGCTTAAACTCTCTGTGCCTCTGTTCCTTGTCTGTTAATACAGAAGTCGTGAGGATGGAATGGATTGACACGTGTGAGGTAGATAGAAGAATACCTGGCACTTAGCAAGCATTCAAATGTTAGCTAATCATGAAAAAGACTCTCCCTTTCCAAAACAAATTCTACCTTTGAGGGGAAAAAAAACCTTCTCTTTTGTGCTACTATTTCTCTCCTTGAAACAATCCACCTACACCTGTAGAAATAAAAAAGTAAATTTGCAAATGCCAAGGGAACAGTTCTCGTACTGTAAAAGAGAATAAAATAGGAAAAGAGAATAAATGAAATGTCTCAAACTTAATCTTCCAGTTACTGTGAATTTCCAGCCCCTGATAAGTAAGGGTGATATCCGCTTTGAGTTTGCACAAGACAAACAAAATTCTCACTGCTTGACCAGGAAAAGGCATGGTAATTCTCGGCTGTGACTCAAGGAGCAGAAGCGGGAGGGAAGCACAGGGAAAGGAAAACTAAAGTGCATTGAACACCTTGTCTAAGCCTTCCATTTCTATCTTATTGAATCCACTGGTTGGCTATTATTACCTCTATTTTACAATCAAAGAGGAGGTTCAGGGAAGTTAAGTGATTTGTCAGTCTATTCAGCCAGCCTGGGGTGTGGCTATGATGGGAACCCATCTCTATTGAATGCCAAGAGCCTTACATTTTTTTAAGTTTTTTTTTTTGTTANTGTCAGTGCAGAGCCCAATGTAGGACTCCAACTCATGAACTGTGAGATCATGAACCGTGAGATCATGAACTGGGAGATCATGACCTGAGCTGAAATCAAGAGTCAGATGCTTAGCTCACTGAGCCACCCAGATGCCCCAACAGGAGCCTTACTTTTGTCTCCTTCCTACATCACCTTCTCAAGAAAAACCTGGCCAGGAGCATAGGCTAGATCTAACTATGAGGACGGTATCAGTGGGAGGCTCTCATATTTTTTTCTAAGCCATTTATTTCTACCCCTGTTCAAATGTAGACTCATGGGGGGTCATTGTTGTGAACCATGTAAATTTAGGAGTCAAGGAGAGGACTTTGGAAAGTCGCTCCTTTTCGTTGCTAAAGTCAGAACTTCCACTTTGGTCACAGCCATTTGGGCAGCGGCCTGCTCCTCCTTCCCAAACCCTTCAGGATCTCTTTTAGAAGTAGAGATAAGGCATGATCTCCCATTGGAGGATGGGTGTGTGTGTCACAAGAGATGGTGTCACGTATGCACAGAATTTCTGGGCCAGCATCCACCCCATCAGAGCCTCGGAGGGAGATGGCAACGTGACCTCGTGCAGAGGAGTCTGCGTTCTGCACAGCCATGGCGGGCAGGTTAACCAAGGAGGCCTCAGTGAGCGGATGGGGCTCAGCCCTGGGATCAGTAACCTGGATCTGGTTAGGGAAGGTTCCAAGAGCCAAGTGGCCATCCACATGAGAAGCTCAGTGGTAGCAGCAAACTTCAGCTCGCTGGCCAGTATTCCCGAGGATGTGTCACTGACATCAGCTGGGCTTTCAATGGCAACATGGCATGAGCTACCAGCGGAAGCTTCTCTTGGGTTCTCTTCAGATTTATGAGATAATGCCATAGTTTTTGTCCCTCCAATAGCCTACTGCACTGTTTGGACATCAAGACTGGTGCCGCCTCAGTGGATTCCTGATGCGAGGAAATTGAGCACATCCTCCTCCTTCATTTACAAGACATCGAGGGCTCCAGGCATTGTGAAAATTTCCCTTTAAGTTACGAGGGAAACCCAGAACAATGCCACATGAACCCCACTCTGGGTAGTGTGGGATAGCACAGAACTTCTTCATGGAGATAAAGAGAGCTTGGGCATATGCATTTCTTCTTGGTCATGATCTTGACGCCCATCCCTTCTTCATTGCCTTGGAGCAAGTATGGCCCATGTTGGTAGGAATCTGACAAAAGAAACCCCTGTCATTTTCTTCATACCTAATTATTTCATTGAATTCAACCAGGTTTTCTAAACCTGTTTGTGTATGTTTAGACATACGGCATGAGGAATTTGTGAGCATTTACCAAGAACTCTTATCCAAATTTCTTTCAAGAAAGATGCCAGGACCTCATTCTCAATTCTGTTACGGAAGCTGTGATTTTCCTATTTTAGAGTTAAGATGCTAAAGCTAAATAGGAATATGGATTTCACTTTCAATAAAATCACTGGCTGGTAAAACCCAAATTAAAACAGAGCATTGGAAATCAAGCTGCCTTTTCCTATTAGAACTAACAAGAGCTGTTTCCTTTTCCAAATCAAAAGTCCTAGATACTGAAATCCTATTTGTAGGAAATGCTAAGTGATATTAAAAATGCAGAGAGTCATCACGAGCTCACATGTTTTCTTGTGGTTGCTGGGATGTTTTAACAACAAACCTGAGGACAGGTGCACATAACCTATCGACATTTTAATTGAAGAATAAAGGCAGAGAGAAGACATGAAATGCTCCAAAGCATTTAGGAGAGATAATGCTTCCTCTTAAGTTTCAATTGTGACCTTGTTGTTTGAAAACAAAACAAAACAAAAAAGCTACTCTCCATCTCTTTTTTAATGCTCTCTCTTCCCTGCATATGTTTCTCTTCTGGCTGCAGTTTTCTGTATTTCTTCCTGGTCATGACCTTAATAATCATAACAACAATGAGAACTTTGTTCGATGGCTTGGTGGCCCTTTATCCTTATCTAAAAAAGAGATTCTCAACCTGGCCTCCATACAAAGGCCATGTATATTGCTAATATCTTTTTTTTTTCCTGAGAATTGGGTCTATAACTTTCATAAACATGCAGAGAGCCTATAATCGTACAAAAGAAGTTAAGCCAAACAAACAAACACTGAAGACATGACACCCTTGTGATCCATCTTTCTTGTACTGCTGTTTTGTTTCAGCAGGGCTTTTGATAAAAGCTAATGAGTAGTCAATTCAAGGTTAAATTTTCTGGTCATAGTAGATATGGTGCCACCTATAACTGTGGATATTGTAAAGAGCTGGACTCACTTGGACATCCTACTATCTACTTCAGTTCAAACTCACCTTCCCTCCCAAACCATTTCCCTTCCACCATGGTGTTATGACCTCTCCATTCTCTTATGCACCCTTGCTTGAGATCTAAGCCATTTTGTAGTCTTTTTTGACCTTTATCTCTCCTGGGTAATCAGTTGGCCATCCTCTTACATCACCTGCACAGGTCTTTTACATACCACTCTTCCATTTCATCATTCAAGACCAGCATAGTCTACCATTGGTGGTGTTTATCACTGGCTGGACATTAGGATTACATGGGGAGCTTTTAATGTTATGCAGAAGCTTACATCCTAGGCCCAGAAAGTTCCATAAAACTCCTCTGGGATAGAGCCCAGGCATCTGATTTTTTAAAAGCTCCTTAGGGTGCAGCCAGTGCTGAGAGTCACTTGGCTACCCTAGCAATTTGACTAGAGGTATATGTGTGTATATATGTATGTGTGTGTGTGTATATATATATATATACTATAAGAGCCTTCTAGCTGGTGATCTTGTATCTAATCTTGCTACCCTCTATCTTATTCCATATTTTCTCTCTCCCAGATTTATCTTCTCAGCATCTTAATTTTTTCATAGCTTTCTTTGATAGGAAACCCCACTGCCGTTCATTTTCTGCAGAGCCACTTAAATTGTTCTGTGGCACTTTAGTGGTTCCCCACAACCCCACTGGGACCTCTGGCTGGGGGAGGATGAAGCCCCTCTCCCCTAGTTTTGCATATAAGACCCTCCAAGATAAAGTGGCTTGACTTGTTAAAAGACATAGTCAGTGGTAGAGATGGATCTAGAGGCAAATCCCCTTACCCTTGACCTGTTTTCTAATTCAGAATGCTGAGTACCCCAAGGGTCATACTAACTAGTGATAGAAGTCAAGGCCGGGACTTTGCTGTGTTTCTCCACTTGTTAGCTCTATTCTGCTTCCCTCGGTTTGGAACATCTTCAGCAGGTGGATCTACGTCTTTCGGAAAACCAGATGTGACTGAAAGATTTGGCTAGTCCAATTTGTCATGACTTGTTGACAGCAGTCCCAGGAGCAGTGGGACCAGTAACACTGGAGCCTTGGTGCTGTGCCTGTCAACCTAAGAACATGGTGTTGAAGCGCAGTGTGTTTTGCGATAGCCCCCAAGTCTGTCCACGATGCTGTATGTTAACTGTAGGATAAACTCTATGGGTCATCCAAATGGCAGCTTATCTGTGATTCAAGAAAGGCCTGCCCCCAGATATATTTTTTATCCACCCCCCACATTACCCAAAGCTCTTAGTTTTGGTCATCCCTCCTGGGGATAAGACAATCTTTATTTTTGTAAAATGCTAACGTGATATCCCCAAAGCATAACATTAACTATCAGCATCCATTAATACCTTAAACTAGATTTGATTTTTTTTTTTTTAATTTGCACCTGGTTCAGAGCAAAGTCCTGAAGGAACAGAACTTTGGGTAAAATTTGATTGATGAAGGGTGAGCATGGAGGGGAGCAGAGAAAAAAATCTGGAGGTTGAGTGAAGTGTTCTAAGAGAACCTAGAGAAAGCAAAATGGGTAAATTTTGCCTGGTTCACAGTTTTGCCAAATTCAGCATTTTCCCAAGTTGCTTAGCTCTCTTTCTTTATTGACTTTGCCTGGCATCGGCTAAAGCTGCAAATTTGGAAAAAGATGATACCAATCACTGTAGCTAATATTTGTTAAGCACTCTATGCATTAGACATCACGCAAAATGTTCTACAGGCATCAGCTTATTTTATCCTGCTTGTAACACTTGAAGATTAGCGGCCAGCAACATCTTCACTTCACATATAATGAAACTGAGGTCCAGAAGTTTGAAGAACTTCTCTAAAATCATCCAGCAGATAAGTGGTGAAATCAGGTTTCCAACCTAAGAAGTCTGATTCCTCAGCCTATATTCTGAACCCCTGTGATATACTGTCTCTCAAAATCACAGCATTCATAAGCAAATGGTGGGGTTCATCTTCAAATTCAGTCTGATTCCAGACCATCCCACTATAATGCCTCCTAGGCTGGAACGAATCTTCCAAGTATATCATGATTTTGCAGTCAAGGACACTGTAGTGGTCCAGAGAGTTTCTTGGTTTAGGATCTTTCTAAAGTTGTAGTAGTCTGGTGTCTTAATACCAGTCCTCTATTGATTTAATATAAAATGCCAATCTGACAAAGGCAGTTGAGTGCAAACCTCACAAAGTGTTGTGCAAAATCCCTGTCCAGCTGTTACTGTCCCATACTGAAATGGAGAATCCAGACAAAATTACTTCTTGTGTCTGTAAAAGGTCAGCTGAAATAAAAATTGTTTAATATTTCTTTTTTCCTCTATATAACCAAACATTGCTAGTGCCCAGGGAACATCAAAGATAAACCTGAAATCTTGGATTTAGGAAATCACTATACCACCTTCAGCTGTATTTTGCAAGGCCCTCCACAGGGCTTTCAGGATATTATCTAATGAATCCTCATTGACATTCAGCAAGGTTTTCACCCCATGGAGGGACACCTTCCTGCTACGAAGGACTTCCTTGGAAATAAAGCAGATGACAGGTGTCAGATTAATGTAAAAATGTAGCTACAGTTTGGAGAAAGTCTTGCTTAGCGCATCCCTTCCCCTGTAAGGATGGAACGAATTCTGGTAAGATGGTCCATTTGGGGGCTAGAGAGAAGAATAAAATGTCCTTTAGGCTGCTGCAATTGGAGCTCAACTTCTTGATGATTCTCTGGGAGATGAGAAGATGGAAACATAATTGCTGAGGGAAGGGAGGTGGATGAGGCTGGGAAAAGGAACAGGAAAGTTTAAATGATATGTAAACTGCAGAGGCTCCATCTTGAAAACCCCTTCCTCTTTTCTTCTAATAATTAGCTACTTTCACACCCAAATTAAAGTATTTCTCCCTACTTTCAAGAAATAAATATGAAACAAACAAAATCAAACAAACAAAACGATACTCTTGTTTCATCAGAAAAGGTTCTTTTCTGATATTCTCCAGTTTTCAGGAAGGAAATGCTTTGTCCGCTCTCTTAATAGACTTGACCTATCTTTGCTTGGGAATATCTTTCATTTCATGGAGGCCTTAAAGAAACAGTAAGACACTGCCGCAGAAATTCCTAATCTTTTTGCCAAAGGAAGCTGCTTTTCATTTCCCCTAAAGCTTGAAAGTCAAGGGATGGGGGCAGGGAGTTTCCAGCAGATGTTTTATTCCTCCCTGGGGAAGCTGTCAATCCTCAGGCCACTCACGGGAACATTATCAGACTAGGCTTTGAGCTCTACCAGCAGACTCTCACCAACTGGTTGAGGACTCTTATACAATGATTCTTCCATTTGATGAGAAATAGAAAAAAAAACTTAAAAAGAAAGAAAGGAAGCAAAAGCAATTACTTGCTTTTTCACTTCCCCAGAACATGTTCTGAGCACCAGCTAAACTCATTTCCCACCAGAGTTGGTCAAAATCGTGAAGCTGACATAGTTTAGCCTCTGGAATTCTTTTGTCTTTGCTTTGCATCGTCCTTGTACATCCCAGACCAATTTTCCTGTGAATGCCCTTGTTGCCCTGGGCAGAGTTTCTAGGCTTGCTGTGCTGATTGAGCGGGACGTTCAGCTCGCCTTCATCGCTTAGAGCGGCATCTTCTTGCGAAAGTAAGAACTTCCCTGGAAATGAAGCTCTGAGTAAGGTGCTTACAATCCTACTGTTTATTCTTAAGTCACTCATATTTCTGGAGTTTTCAGAGTTTTGGACTAGACATATAGAGACTTATAATATGGAGATGGAGAAACTATTTGAACTGTCTTGGTGGCCATGCTGGAATGGTTATTCCCTAGGAATAACCTATGGAAGAGTATATGGGCATCAGGATTCAACAACAGAATGGCAGATTTCAGAGTTAGAAGAAATTTCAATGGATCATTTGATTCAGTTCAAACATCTTGAGTAGAATGACCTCATTTAACAGATGATACAATAGAGGCTCAGAGAGACTAAAGGCCATATCTAAGGTTTTTCTGGTCATCTTTAAGACTAAAAGATAAGAAGGCTTAGGGCCTTTATCTTTTACCTCCTTCTTTATGCTATCTTTCTCTTCTTTGCCCCATGACTTGCTGCCTCAGCTTGGTGTTTTGCTATTGTGTGGCTCTTTCCCAAATAGCTGAGTGACTCCTCAAAAGATCAGATGGGTGACACTATTGTTGGGTCAACCAAATTCCCAGGTATTAGTTCCTTTATGCTGCGTGTAGGTGGCCCCACTCAGTCTACATAGACATTGTTGAGTGAGGACGAATTTTGCTGGTAATGGCTATTATGAACTCCAGAGCTGTATACAAATTGCTTTCATCATCACTCTTATAAAGATAGTGTTTAGGAAGAGAGAGAGAGAGAGGATAGACAGTGGGAGTTTGTGTGTGGAGTTTCTATGTAGTGTGTATCTTTGCAACAACCAAGTAGTATGCGTAGTTCTAGATATAAGGTTGAAGTACAGATTCTGTACATGAACTATGAATTTTGAATTACTCCAGATAGAGACAAAGAATGTTCTGCAGTTGATATAAAAATACCCATTCCCACACAGACAAATGTGGGAAAGGGAACCATATGGCACGTGAGAAGGGATGGCCATTTTTGAGAGAACCAAATGAATCCAAGGAAGAGATACAAAATACGATCAATGCAGAGACGTTTCTCTTAACCACAGTAGCCAGCACTTCCCAATTGCTGTGTTGAAAGAAGTAGCTTTTTAAAAATGAATACGATTATCAAATACTATTATGAATTTATAGTATTCAGTGTTACTGTGAACTTGTGTTCTATACTCATACTGCGCTCAATAGCTATTACTGTGTAACAAATTTGCCTGAGATTTGGTGGCTTAAAACAACAAACATTTATTATTTCACAGTTTCTGAGAGTCAGAAGCCCCAGAGTGGCTTAGCTGGGTCTTCCAGCTCAGGATCTCTTGCGAGATTCCAGTCAAGGTATCAGCTAGGGGTGCTGCCAAGAAGGCTCACTCACTGGAGTTATCAATTTCTCACTCAAGCTGTCCAGAAGTCACAGTTCTTTGCCACACAGACATCTTCTAGGTGGCTTCAAGACATGGTAGGTGGCTTCTCCCAGAGTGAGTGATCCAAGAGATTGAAAGGGAGAGGCACACAACACTTAACATGGAAAATACTGTCTTTTTTTGGGGGGGGGAGGGGTGTTATTGTGGTAAAATAAATATAACATAAATTTATCATTTTGATCACTTTTAAGGGTGTACATCAGTGGCCTTAATTATAATCACACTGTTGTGCAACCCTCACCACTATTCATTTCCATCATCCCAAACAGAAGCCTCTGTATCCATGAAGTAATAACGCCCCATCCTCCTACCCCAACTCCTGGTACTCTCTATTCTACTTTCTGTCTCTACGAATTAGTCTACCCTGAATATTTCATGTAAATAAGAGGGATAATATTTATCCCTCTATGTCTGGGTTATTTCACTCAGCACAGTGTTTTTAAGATTCATCCATGCTTGGGGCCCCTGGGTGGCTCAGTCAGTTAAGCATCCAACTTTGGCTCAGGTCATGATCTCATGGTTCGTAGGTTCAAGCCCCACATCGGGCTCTGTGCTGACAGCTCAGAGCTTGGAGCTTCTTTCAGATTCTGTGTCTCCCTCTCTGTCTGACCCTCCCCTGCTCATGCTGTCTCCCTCTCTCTCTCTTTCAGAAATAAATAAAGCATTAAAAATTTTTTTAAAAAAGATTCATCCATGCTGTAGCATATATAGGAATTTCATTCCTTTTTATCACTGAATGCCATTCCATTGCACGTATATGCACATTTTGTTTATCCATTCATCTGTCAGTGGACATTAAGATTGTCCCCACCTTGGCTGCAGTCTTTCTATAGCCTAATCTGGAAGTGTAACCTACTTGCTGGAAGCAAGTCATTCAATTGAGCCCATACTCAAGGGAAGAGGGAGGAGAGAAATACCAAAGAATTTGTGGATGCATTTCTAGAAGAATAGAAGACACTTAAATTAATTTTACCGTGCTTTACATGGGACTTGGTCATTGTCTTTAATTCTCCTGCAGGCTTTATAAAATCCTGAGTTTAAGAAGCTTTCTAGGGACTGCATCTGTAGTAGCCCCAATCAGCATAGTGATAAAAATGGGCAAACCAGAAAAATGACATGCCTGATAACTATTGCCCTAAAAGGCTTATTTGGGGACATGAGGCATTATGGATACGAACCTAATTTCTATGCTCCTCTCAGGCCTGGGTTTACCAGGAGGAAGAATGAAAGTAAACCTGCCTTGTGTTTCCTTCTTCTGCACATGAGTGGGTGCACTTCCGGAGAGGCGGGGTGGTCGTGACTGAGGCGTATGCATTTAGAGCATATTCAGAGTCATTCCTGTTGGCGTCCATCTTTGTGTGTAGTTGAAAGAAGGCTTAGACTGTAATGACAAAAATAACAACAGGAAGAAATAATCTCCCACCCCCACTGCTATCCCTTTTATTAATCCTGTCAATGCTCTTACTTCCTTCTTTTAAGACTGGCACCCCAAAGCTGAGCTCTTTTGCTTTTTTAATTTATTACACTACTTCAATTTTCTGTTTTGTGATGAATGTAAGGAATTGGGAAGTAGTTTGCAAAGATGAAGGCAGGGAGGATGAAAAAGCAATTGCCTCATGCCAATTATCCCAGGAAGTAGTGGAGGTGCCATTCCCACAGCATTTCTGTCCATTTTTCTTCATTACTATCATGGTGGCCGCTCTCCTCATTACCCGACACATTTCTCTTCATTACCAGCAGCGGTGATGGGGGTGATGATGAGTGCTATTTACAGCTGGAATTCTGTGAAGGGCCCTGCAGATGAATAATAATTATTCAAACAGATATGTGGAAGCCAAAAAAGACAAATGGTTGCAGTGAAGCTATTGTGTCCCAGAAAGGCAAGGAGGTGTCTTCTTTGAAAAGGAGAGGGGGCTTATGGTCCTGAGCCAGAAACCATCCATCCTGCAGTGTTGAGCTGGACCAGCTTATCTAAGGTACTCAGTTTGAAAAACAATGATTCACTTAAACCATCAAACAAATGCCTAAGCCCACTGTCACCCTAGCTTCATCTGCCAGGGAGAAAGCAGGACTTTCGTTGGGTCTACGCTAAAAAAGTCTCATCACAAACCCTTTCCTCACAGTCCTCCACCCTTGCATCCAGTGGTCTACTTATCTGGAGCAACCTTGTTAGGTCAGTATTTATAAGGCACATTAACTGTCATTTACCTGTCTGTGTATCGACATATGTACGTATGGTTTTACCTATCTACTTACCTGTATTAGTCAGGGTTCCACAAAGAAACACCACCAACAAAAGATGTGGAGATAGAGAGTTTTTAAAGAATTGACTCATGATTACGGAGGCTTAGACAGTCCAAAATCTGATGGGGTAGATCAGCAAGCTGGACACTCGGAGAAGGGTTGCAGTCTTAAGTCAAAGACAGTTTGCTGAGAGAATTCCTTCTCGTTCAGGGAAGGTTAGTCTTCAATCTATTAAGACCTTTGACTGATTGGATGAGGCCCACCCACGTTGTGAAAGGTACGCTGCTTTACTCAAAATCTACTGATTTAAATGTTAATGTCATCCAAAAAACACTTTCCCAGAAACATCCAGAATAATGTTTGACCAAATATCTGGGCACTGTGACCCAGCCAAGTTGACGTATAAAATTAACCATTCATCTATCTATGTGTAAATCTAGACCAACAAATTACAAAGAATTTGTGACCCACAAATAAAGGTGCTAAATTGAGTTTCTACCTAAGTAATGAGGAGTCTTTGACTTGGGCTATTAAGATTCTTTCTCAAGCGTGGGAGAATCCAGCAGCTCTAACCAGGAGTGGAGTCCTGCCTTCCATCCTCCCTCCTTCAAGGCACTTGAATCAAGGAGAGTAATTCTTCCAGGGGCAGAAGGGGCCCCGTGAGTTTAGAGGAGGGGCAGGGTGTAAATGTGGCTGAGAACTGCGGTGACTTGTTAATGAAAAAACACCTTCCAATTTAAGTATCTAATTGCTGCTCTTGCTTTGACTTTCCTACTAGCAATGGCCCAGCGATCCCATGGCAACCTTGCCCAACTCAAAAAGGTGTTGAAACAGGCTGCAGAACTTCCTAGCCAGGCAAGTAGGAGCAAGTCGTCTTCCCAGGGACGGGCTCATGAGCAGCCCTCTGATTAACCCCTGCTGGGCTGGAGCATTTGGAAAGAAGGCCCTGGGAAAAGATTTCCACTTGAAGGGCACCGTCATTTGCCAAACTCTGACGGTGCGTGCAGCCTGTTAAGAATGATAGAGGCGGTGTTCCAGCACAGCAGGCTTTCAGTGTGAGACAGAGGGATGAAAGGATACAATATGAAAACAGCAGGTGAGAATGGATGTATCACACAGGGAAAAGATGTTAGAGGAATACTGAGGTATATTAATTCTCCCCAGGCCCCCTCAAATTCAGTGGCATCAGTGAAAGCAAAAATATGCTCTTGAATTAAGCCCAGGCTCCTAACAAGTGCCACAGCACCATCTGCTTAGTAGCAAAAGGCATAGGAGGTGGGAAAGACAGACCTGCATGCCAATCGATGATATTTTCTTCAATAACCTTGATTGCCTCAGGGGCCCTCCAAAGCTGTCATGTATGGACAAGCTCGGGGAATTTGATATCTCCTACGTGATACTTCTCCAGACTTAGGCTACTCCTGTGGGCAAGATGGCATTTGCCCGGTGGCTTTGGGATAATTTTCACTTTTCTGAGGGCTTGAAGCAAGCAAGCAACAACTCTTTGGCACCTGGGAAATCCTTCCTAATGGCCTGGGTCTGTAGAGTCTTCTCGACTTACTGTCTGTGGGCAGGTGGCCAAACCTTGTCCAGGACAAATGGTTCACCATCGAGTAGGCATGTGATCTTGTACCTTCACACAAGATCTTATTATAACTTCGATGAAACAAGGACAAACAACCCCGTAGGTGTGTGAATCAACTATATTCCTGAGAGACAGAACTCAGGGATTTCCTTAAATAACCAGCTTCAGTATTTTGACTTCGGCCTTTTGATTAATTTTCCATAGTGCTTTAGCCGCTTGCCATTTCCCTAACCTAGTTTCCAAGCCCCTGAGCAGGGAGCATGCAAGATGGTCTCCCCGATCTGGACCCAAAAAGCTTGAGTCCCTAGTGACTTTGTCCTATCTTGGCACCAGATATCCATTTGGAAAATCTGAATGAAGCAATCTTCATCATGTTTCTCCTCACTGTCCCTGGGTAGCCTTCTCCAGTGTCATGGATTCAACCACCACCCATGGTATGATGACCTCCACCCAAATCCAATCCATCTTTGGAGTCTCAAACTCTCTTTGAAGGTTCAGCCTGGATTTATCAATCCAAATGTGAAACGGACACCTCAAACAACATGCTCAAAACTGAATTTATCCCAAACGTGATCTCTCTTATTCCCTAGTACTGTTAGTGCCATTCCACTTCCCCAGTCACAGGAGCTCGTCACTTTTTACTGTTCCACTTCTGCTATCCTCACACACATCCGATTTATCAAAATTTGCGAATTTAACATTCTGAAGAGTTTTTTTTAATGTATTTGTTTTTTCCCCCATTCTTACAACCATTACCATAATCTAAGCTCTTAGAGTCATCCTGATTTACGTATAACTGGTCTCCTCCTGCCTAAACTTGTTTAAATAATTAATCTAAAATGCTTTAAATCTTTAAGACTCCCCCCCATGGTTTACCAAACCAAGCACTAAACTACTTATTAAGGCCCTCTTTGACTTCTCTCTCCAGTATGATCTCCCAATAACTCCCCATGTCCCTTTCCACTCTTGTAATACCCTTTTAATTCCCCACGTGGGCCATGCAACCTTCCCTCTCTGTGCCTCTGCGGGAGTTATTCCTTCAATCTGAAACACTCATTCCACCCTTCTTCACAGGCTAATTATGCCTGACTCATCTTTAATACTCAGCTAAAGCATTAGCTTTTCCAGGAAACCTCTTGTGAACTCTCCGGATGGAACAAGTACCTTTCTTGTGTATTATTCTCCATAACACTCTGTAGGTATTATCCGTTATCCTACATGCCCACTTCTGTTGCTAGATTTTACGACCCTTTCTAAAAATCTTTATTCTAAAGTTCCTAGAAGAGAATGACAGTGGGCATGAAATATTTTATTTTGCACTTAATGTCTATTTCTTTGTGTTTTTAGACCATTAAATATTATTAATTCTGCCAACAGATTCCTTCAATTCACAGAAACATCATAATATCAGAGTTTATTGTACATGGAACATCCCTATCTAAAGATCTCCAGGGGTCTTCAGTATCTCAATCTTGAAAGCCACACTTCTCCATAACCCACAACATCTAACTCTCCAATACCTCTGACCTCCTTGAAAAGTGACTTTTGGATCAAGTGTCTCTCTGTGATATATGTTTTCAATATGACTGCCATTTCTAACTGACTGACATGACTTATTCTCTTGCCTGTAGTTTTGGATTTCCACAAACCATCATCAGAACATCAAACAAGAAAAGCAAACTAGCAAAATAACATCTTGGATTTGTTAGGGACCCAACACAGGTGTTGTTGGGACATAGGAAATCTCTAGAGAGCATCTAAGATTTGGAAAGGGACCCTCTGCCATCTTGCCTAATTGGAAATGAATATCCAACATTCCATTACCTCAATTAAGTCTTTTTGTCCACCTGCTGGATGCATCACACTATAGATGTAACTGAGGTTAAAGTACTAGTCCCCATCTACCAGAGGGTTAGAATACAATAAACAAGGGGCAACGGGGTGGATGAGTTGGTTAAGCATCTGATTTCAGCTCAGGTCAGGATCTCACAGTTTGTGAGTTCAAGCCCCTCAGTGGGCTCTGTGCTGGGCTTGCTTGAAATTCTCTCTTTCTCTGCTCCACCCTCATATGTGTGAGTGCAAATGAGCTCTCTCTATCTCTCAAAATAAATAAACTTTAGGAAAAAGAATATAATAATCAGGGCAAGAAATTTAAAGATGCTAATTTTCTTCGATGCATAATCCAAATATGTAGAGGTCATGCTGTGTTTTTGCTTTAAAATTCTTCTCATCTCCCTTGATTACATTCAGGATTTAAGTCCTTATGATACAACACCCCTGAGAAACACTGTGGCAAGGAAGATAGAAGTATATGTCACAGCACAGGACTGGATTCACATCCTAGCCCAAATACTTGCTAAGTATCTAACCGTCCATGTTTCAGTTACCTTATCTATAAAATGGGAATAATAAAATAAGAAGAGTACCTAGTTCGTGAAGTGTTGTGACAATAAAAGAAAAGGCATGACAAGAACCTGGAAGAGTACTTGGCAATGCTAATTATTCAATAAAAGTTAACTACTATGAGATGATAAATGATCTGTCCATTTCTCCACCCGCATTTGTCATAGTACTCCAGCCATACTAATTTGAAATTCCCCTACTGTTATTCGCACGTTGCTTTACGCCTGCTGCCAGAAATGTCTTTGCCTCCTTCATCTGGTTACATCCTATCTCTGTTAATGGACTCATTCTTGTACCTTCACAGATCTCTGTGCCTCCTGCTCCCACATCTGTCCTGATGCCCCTTCACATGGCCATCTCTCACACTGGACTCTGAGACCCTCAGAGTTCCTTTCATCGCCCAATTTAAGCAGAGTAATTCCCATATAAAAGGTGTTCAAAAATATCTATAAAATGAGCTGGAGACTAAAAACATCCCCCAAACACATATGAAAGGTGAAAAGAAACATCTATTTAATTCAAAAGAATGAAAAGACAAACCACAAACTGGACGAAAATATTTACAAATGATACATCTGATAAAAAGCCATTATGCAGAATATACAAAGAATTCTTAAAACTCAACAACAAGAAAATAAACAACCTGCTTTAAAAATGGGTGAAAGACCTGAATAGACAGTTCA
>NW_027531504.1:8705541-8740302 GCF_008692635.1 Crocuta crocuta
CAGCAGAAAAATAAATAAATAAATAAATAAATAAATAAATAAATAAATAAATGTACAGATGGAAAATAAGCGTATGAAAAGATGGTCCACATCATATGTCATCAGGGAAATGAAAATTAAAGCAACGAGATACCACTGCACATCTGGTCACAATCCAGACCCCTGACTGCACCAAATGCTGGCCAGCATATGGAACAACAGGGACTCTCATTCATTGCTGGTTTGGTCTTTAGTGTGACTGAGGATTCAAAACATGTGATTGAGTAGAGTGGATGGGTTTCAGAGAGGTGGTTTTCAAACTGCAATGGTCAGAAGAACAATCTGGAGGTCTTAGTAAACTGCAGATTCTGATTCCATAGGTCCGAGATTCCACATTTTTAATGTGCAACCAGGTGACAATAATGCTGTTGGTCTGCGGACCATGTGCTGCCCGGAAAGCTCTAAAGTAAGGCTGTCTGGACTCAACTCCCGGTCCAGCCGTGAGCAAGCTTTGTAACCTCTCTGGGACTCATTTTTTTCCATCGGAAAATTGAGGATAATAATAGCACTGACCCTCTAGGTTTTTGTGAGGATTAAGTTAGGGAATGGATATACCAGGCACTTGGAGTAGTTAGTACTCTGAACCTGATATTCAGTGTTTGCCATTTTTACTACCTCGGAATGTAATTCATCCAGACTTGAGCTCGTATAATTGCTATGTGCTTCCTTATCATACGCTCACCTATCTTGGGCTTTCATTCTCTCTTAGACTGAAACTCTGTTTTCCTTATTTTCTGATTTACTGCTTTTTGATAGTAAAGGTGAAAGCACATAGGAATGGGAAATTTAACTTGTTTTTGTCACACATTCATCATATACCATCTACTCCATGGAGTCAGCTTATCCTTTTCGTGGCTTTCTTCTTGTTTCAAGTATACTTTGAAATGTTCTGGTTAATGTTCTTGGCACTTTAGTAAACTTCAATTCATTATGATGCTATTCAATGGCAGAAGTCTGCTTAAAAACAATAAGAAAGGGGTGCCTGGGTGGCTCAGTCTGTTAAGCATCCGACTTTGGCTCAGGTCATGATCTCATGGTTCATAGTCATGGGTTTGAGCCCTGCATCAGGGTCTGTACTGGTGGCTCAGAGCCTGGAGACTGCTTTGGATTCTATGTCTCCCTTTCTCTGTCCCTCCTCCACTCACTCTCTTGGTGTCTCTCTCAAAACAAATAAATTTTTAAAAATATTAAAGAAAACAATAACAGAATCATTTTACATTACATTTTACATTAGCTATTATAAGTAACTAAGTGATTCATTCATATTATTTTGAGTGGCCTAAATGAATAGAGCTTTTCACACTCAGGCTCTTGCTTCCCAGGTGAGGAAGCCAGATAATAATAGGTAAGCTTTCAGTTATGACTGATATGGGACAGATAGGACAGATTGTGTAGCTTATTATCAGTTCTCTAAGAACTCACCACACCCTTGTTTAAAGACAATGTAGAAAATTGAGAGGGTCATGAATAGGATCATTGCTGGGTGCAAATTATATCCATTTTTACAAAGGTGCTGCCAAATCCTACATTATTTGGATAAAAAGCAGCTTAGAGTTGTAATGTCATTCACATGCCTGATAAATCATGGCTATGCTAAGTATTGTAAAAATTAAAGAGGTAAGACTGGAATTCTCACAAAGAAGCAATCATTAGATTAAGTGATGGACTGGGAATTACCTAAGGCAGCAGCTGAGAGCAGACAGATTCCACGGCAAACTAGAATGTGTGAACCCTAAGGAATAAGGACAACTTATATACGAATTTCAGTTGAAGAGATTATAAAAACTCTTCCCAGGTGTATTGTTTTATTTGATCTTCCCAGTGGGACCTCAAGGAATTCCACAGGATCACTTATTTCTTTCTACCACTTATGGAATGGTAGTCAGTAGTTTGGGCTCTTAAATCTGATTGCCTGATTGTGTTAGTTTGGGTCCTCTGAAAAACAGATGCCCAAATGGGATCACACACACAAGAATTTTGGGCGCCTGGGTGGCTCAGTCAGTTGAGCGTCCAACTTCGGCTCAGATCATGATCTCACAGTTTGTGAGTTTGAGCCCTGCATCAGGCTCTGTGCTGACAGCTCAGAGCCTGGAGCCTGCTTCGGATTCTGTGTCTCCCTCTCTTTCTCTGCCCCTCCCCCGCTCATGTTCTGGCTCTCTCTCTCTCTCAAAAAACAAAATGAAACGTTAAAAAAAATCTTTTTTAAAAACACACAAGGATTTTCTTAACGGAAATGCCTGTGTGGGAGACAACGGAGGAGGGAGCTGGGTCAGACCAGGGGAGCCATCCTCAGGGATGCATTTCTGACCCTAAACGAAGGAGAGAAGGAGAAAGGTTGGATGGAAGCATCCTAGACTGTTCTGAACTCTAACAGAGACTTGGCAAGGATCTTGAGACATTCCTAAGGCAAAGTAAGCTGTTAGAGGACCCTATTATCATTCAGAAATGGACCTGTCATAGCATCCCTGCAATATAGTCAGGGAGCTGCAGCTGGGCACCTTGATCAATAATGCATCCTGTAGTTGGGGATCACAGGTGCCCCATAGTTCAAATCCTAGCTCTACCTGTACGTTATTATAAACTGTTATTTTAGCAAATTACTCTGCCTCCTCCTAAGCCTCATCTTCCTCATTTATAAAATGGTAATCGTAGTGGTGCTTCCTCTACTGTGTACATTAAATGAGAATCCAGTATATTGTTATTTTACTCTGAAGCTCTTGGGCCCTCAAAGCACCAACTGTTTACGTAAAATAAAGGATCCAGGCCCATCCCACTGGTTGGCCTGTGATAGACGTGAAGTCGAGACTGAAATTCACAGACAACCCGGGCTGGCAGGTAATGCTTTCTAATATCATTCATCAGGAAACATTCAAAATACTTTACCTTTTGACTTTTGAATATGCTTCTCTTTTAAAAAAATGGAAGAAGTAAGCATCTAAAGAAGAGAGAAACAATACAGTAGGACCAAAATGAGTAGAACCTCAGGAACATGTTCCAGACTAAACCCGGAAGAGCTAATGCAATGTCTTTGGAATCCTAGGAGGAGAGGAGAAAGAGTATAGGGCTGAAAAAGTACGCAAATACTATGGCTGAAAACTTCCAAAATTTGGCAAAAGATAGAACCTATAGATTCAAGAAGGTGAGCTGACTCCAAAAAAGATTAACCCAAAGAAACAAAGAAATCTACATTAAGACAAATATAGCCAAATTACTAAATATTATAGGATATATATATCTTGAAAGTAGCGAGAGAGAAACAACATCTACCTATAGGAGAAAATAACTTGAATGACAGTGGATTTCTCACCAGAAATAAAGACAGAAGGAAGAAATATATTTTTTGCAAGTGTTGCAAGAAAAAAAAACTTGTTAGTGCAGCATCGTATATCTAGTGAAAATATCTTTTAGAAATGAGAGGGAAATCAAGAAATTTTGAGATGAAGAAAAACCATGAGAATTTGACACCAGTAGAACTTCTCTAAAAGAACAGACAGCGGAAGTTCTCTAAACAGAAATGAAATGATAAAAATTGGACCTTGGAATGTTAGGAAGGAAGAAAGACCACGGTAAGCACAAATAAGATCAAATATAATTGACTCTGTTTCTCTTGGATCTTCTAAGTTATATTGATGGTTGGAATCAAAATTATAACACTATCTTTATGTGGTTCTAAATGTATATTGAGGAAATTTGTAAGCAAATTGAATTTTAGGGCCACCTGGGTGGTTCAGTCGGTTGGGCGTCCGACTTCGGCTCAGGTCATGATCTCACGGTCTGCAGGTTCAGGCCTCGTGTCAGCCTCTGTGCTGACAGCTTAGAGGCAAGAGCCTGTTTCAGATTCTGTGTCTCCTTCTCTCTCTCTGCCCCTCCCCTGCTCACACTCTGTCTCTCTCCCAAAAACAAACATAAAAATAATTTTTTTTTCAATTTTAACCAGGTAATTAGGGCATACAAATCAGAAAAGAAGAAATAAAACTTTCCCTGTTTCCAAATGACATGATTTTCTATAAGAAAGTCACATGAAATGAAAACCAAACCACAACAAAACAAAACAAAATCTTCTAGAACTAATAAGTGAGTTTATAAAGGTTGCAGAATACAAAAAGCATACCAAAAGGTCAATTGTATTTCTATGTACGAGCAATAAATATGAAAATAAAAAATGCACTACCATTTACAACCAATAAAAAAATTATATGTTAACAGAATATGTGTAGGACTTAGGTGCTAAAAACTACGAAATGCTGATGAGAGAAACCAAAGAAGGCCAAATTAAATGAAGAGACATACTATATTCATGTACTGAAAGATTCAACATAGTAAAGGTATCATTTCTCTCCAAATCAATATACAGGTTTAACTCAATTCCTATCAAAATCCCAGCAAGAGTTTTGTAGATATAAACAAAACTATTTCTCAAATTTATATGGAAAGGCATAGAAACGAAGATAGACAAACCAATTTTGAAAAAGGAGAATAAAGTGGGAGGCATCATATCTCTGATTTCAAGACATCATAAAACTTCAATAATCACAAATGTATGGTATTGGCAAAGGGATAGACACATACATCAATGGAATAGAATAGAAAACTGAGAAATTGACCTACACAAATATGCCCAATCGATTTCTGAGTAAAATGCAGCAGCAATTTACTGCAGGAAAGATAGCATTTTCAACAAATGGCCTTGGAGCCGTTGGGTATCCATAGGCAAAAATTGAAACTGGACCTAAGTCTCACACCTTATATAAAAATTAACTCAAAATGGATTGTGCACTTAAATATAAAACATAAATCTCAAAAACTTTTAGAAAAACCTAATGCCCACCATGATGGTATATGGAGGTAAGCCTTTGGGGGGTGCTTAGGTCATGAGGACCATGCAGTCCTCACGAAGAGGATTAGTGCCCTTGTAAAAGAGATCCCAGAGAGCATTCTCGACAATTCCACCATATAGGGACACACCAAGAGAATGGTCATCTATGAATCAGGAAACAGCCCTCACCAGACCTACAGTTTGTTGATACCTTGCTCTTGGAGTTCCCAACTCCCAAGACAGTGAGAAATAAATATCTGTTATTGAAGCCACCCAGTCTTTGGAATTCTATTCAAATTCTATTATAGCAGCCCAGATGGACAAGGACAAATGGATGGATGGATGGATGGATGGATGGATGGATGGATGGATGGATGGATGTTTGGAATCAGTGAAGTGTGGAACATGTAAAACATGTTAAGGCATAAGCCATTAACAAGCATGGTCTAAGTCTCACACCTTATACAAAACTTAACTCAAAATGGATTGTAGACTTAAATATAAAACATAAAACTTAAAAATTTTTAGAAAAACACATAAGAGAATCTTAAGAATCTAGAGCTAGGCAAGGAGTTCTTAGATTTGACATCAATGGCAAGATTCCCCTAAAAGAAAATACATTGATAAGTTAAACTTAATCGGACTTAATCAAAGTTATACCTTTTGCTTTGAGGAAAATCCTGCTAAGAGGTTGAAAGAACAAGCTATTTTAAGTGAATTTGGGTCACAAGACCAATTTAAAGTCCTTGGGCCAGGGCAGAAAGATGCAGGAAGTTCAAAGAAAAACAGAAAATGAGTCACACCTTGCAAATGGCAAACAAGAACTCCTTAGGTATTGTGCTACTTGGAAATAGTGAATAATTTTCTGTGATAAGTACAAGATAAAGACATTTTGTTGAGACTTTTCCTGTTACCTCCTGCATGCTCTGATCATTTGCAGGGCTGTGGGGCTTTGATCTCTCGGAGTTCTGGCTGACCACACCTAGGAAATTAGCTATGCATTTTCAATGTGGCAGGAAATGCAATGGCAAGCATTCTGACAAAGAAAGCCACCAGTAGAGCCACACATGTACTTGCATGACCATTTGCCTGCCTTTGACCCTTGACAGGACTTGACCTCCAGCTTCTGAGCATTCTGTTTTCTAGCTTTGGATCAGGGGCCACCATACTTGACCTCTGGCTTCAGCGTGATCTCTGACTCCCAATTCCCAATTTGGTTTTGGTTGTTCTGCACAATCTATAGTCCCCCAGGGTCCAGAAAAGCCCTTCTGCTAGTTCCCACCAGCTGTCGTCTCCTTTGTTTCCTTTCTCCGGGTTCTGGCCAACTGAAATCTGCAGCCACTAACAATGGTGTGGCCCCTCCAAGTTGTCTTGTGTACTGACTTTGATTGAATGTGAATAATTATTACTGTGAATGCCCATTTACTGAAATGCTGACTGTGGTACTATAGTCACCATCTCACTTAGCATTCAGGAATCCCATGAGAAGGATACCAGTTATCCCTGTCTTTGGAGATCAGGAAACTGAGGCTTAGCAAAATTGAAGGTGGCCGGTCTAAATTCACAATCCCAGAAAGTGTCAGATCTAAGACCTGTTATTTTTACTCCAAATCAGTTTCTCATGCTTTCAACTTGTTAAATATTTCCCCACTGAACATCCCAGTCTGGGTACTGAATACACACTTTTGAATATACATGTGAAAAAGCTCTGATTTTACAAAAAGCATTGTAAAATAGGCTATACTTTTCAATGTTCCATGAAGCTTTGACTAGCTTTAGCAGGTGTGAGATAGCAGTACCTCACCTCAAGTCTCTGCTAATCAGTTTAGGACATTCAAGGTAAACCATGTCACTTGCACTTGCACAATCCAGAAATACCAGGGAGTTAATGCCCTTGAGTTCACCCTTGACCAATGTGGGGTACGAGCCAAGGAACCACTTCCCCTAACATCACCCAGTGGCCAGTTCCCAAAACTGGCCCTCTTCAAAAGATTCTATAGAAATGTGCACCAGTTAACCAGAGCAACGGTCCACTGGAAAAGCCATCCTTGTATCTGGTTCCTTTCTTTTTGTTTCATTTCCCTTCGCCCTCACTCCTGTTCTTTGGGATCCATTTCTGAAGTAACTATCCACACACAGAACTGACTCAGTCTTTGCTTCTGGAGAAAGCCAGGCTGACTCTACCTATAATGAGTCTGAGTTAGTGAATTTACTGAATTTTATCATAGTTCATCATCTTACAGGTCTGTGTCATTATGTACAAGCATTAATCAAGTTTATTTGGTTTCTTGATCTGCTGAATTGGCTTCAACAGTGGTTTTATAACCCTGTGAACAGACAGCCTTCAGGAATGTATTACCAACATATTTGGGTGAACTTATTTGTTTTGCATTCATAAGGGAATTTTAATTAACTGCTAAGTAATATGAGTTGGGTCAGAAGTCCCCTGACTGACTGTTAATGGTTCTTATGTAAGTGGTAACTAAAATCTTTCTTTGATGATAAAAATCTAGAGTAACAAATCCATAGCTGATCTTCCACATTCTTGAACTTCCCTTCTGACCCCTGGAAACACCACCCCTGACAAGATGTGTAATGCCCATACCTGAGTAGTTTAAGCCAAATACTCTCTGTAAGACCATACTGGCCATCTTAGCTCATTTGACCACTGGGTCTACAGTGCTCAGGGTGAGGAGGTAGCTAAGCAGGGATGCACACTTGGGAAGCTTCCTGATCTCTATTTAGCCTCTGCTGCTTTACACACACATGATCACACACCCGGGTACAGGGCAAGCCTAGATGCAAACAGGACAAGGTGACAATAGAATCATTTCTATAGAACACAGCCTTTAGAATCTCCATGGATAGAAAAGCAAAACCGGATGAGTAAAGTCGGTGGAGGGAACCAAACTGAAAATCTAATGCTTTTCTTTCATTTTAGACATTCTTATGAGGCCCAGAGTTAAATTGCTTTTCATGAAATCTCCTTAGCAAGTAAATTTGTATAAAAGCAGATAAGCTTAGAAATCCTCACATCTTTTGAAGAAAAATATTCCAGGTTATTATAATCTAGGGATCTGGGAAATTGGTGGTTGTGGTTTATTGTGAATGTCAAGCCATAAAAATATAGGAATAGAGATCATATATAGATGATACACCGCGGTTGATTTTCTTTTTCAGTTCTTCTTTACATTAAAAGCAGTCATCTATGCTGTATAATTTAACTATTACAGTCAACACAGAGCTGCATTATTTGACCAAACAGCAAAATTAGTTGCATCAAAATAGCGTTTGAAAGAACGGATTGCATTAGCTGATTTACTGGCTTTTGTGTCTGATACAAAACCTAGCCTGAGTGCTCACGTGGGAGTGAAGACAGTGAACATGAAGCATCAAGAAAGACTTTCTGAGTTATCTGATGTGAAACTTAAGTTATAAAAATGGAAACACACACACATACGCCTGTGTGCTTGTACACACGTATACAGGAATAGCAAGATAACTCCATATTCACTAAATCTATTTTTTTAATTTTTTAAACGTTTATTTATTTTTAAGAGAGAGGGAAAGAGAGAGACAGAGCATGAGTGGGGGAGGGGCAGAGAGAGGAGGGAGACAGAATCTGAAGCAGGCCCCAGGCTCTGAGCTGTCAGCACAGACGCACGTCTCGAACCTGCTCACGGCGAGATCATGATCTGAGCCGAAGTCGGACGCTCAACCCTCTGAGCCACCCAGATGCCCCACTAAATCTATTTTTTTAATCTTTACCAAAAACATTTATTAATATCATCAGACTCTGTGCGACATTTTTCAGGATGATACAGATTTCTCCCGTTCATATTTTCTTCCAACCTCTGCTATAGTATTTATGACATTTTGTTATAGTTTGTTGCATATGTTGTACCTTCCTAACCAAAATAAGGGTACAGAGAGCAGAGGCCTGTCCTAGCTCTAGTCAGCCCTAGCAGGCATGTAGCACACGGTATACAACAAACACGTTTTAGTGAGAAAATAGTGAACAATTAAAAATTATCTGGTGGTTGGATGTAGACGAATGGCATCCAGGCTTTCTTGACCTGAGGACACGCTCTGTTCATCCCCTGAAAGGTAGAAGTTCTGTCTATAATATGGTTCTCCCGATATGTCATACGTAAGTGATCAGCTTAATACAGAAACCAAACTATAAACTGTTACAAAACACACAGCACGCCATAAAAGACGAATGCACGGGCCATCCCTGGGCCCTGTGTGGACTGTGGACTGTTTGCCAGATGCTTTTATGCCCTTTATCTCATGTTACCCTCACAGCCCTTTGAGGCAGTAACGCCCTCCATTTCCAGACCAGGAAATGGCGGCTCAGAAATCTCAAGTAATTTGCTTCGGGAGACAAAGCCAGGCTCAGAATCCAGGCTCTCAGAATCTGAGTCCGGGGCTTATTTTGTTAGAGTTCAGCTGCTTTCTTCCTTTAAGAGTATTTGTTTAGACAAATATTCCGAGGGGAAAAATATCCAAACTAACTGCCTGGCATGGCATCAATTCAACACGAAACAACCTGGTGATGAGCTGAATTATTCACTCTTCACTTGATTATTTTGTCATCTTGTACACACAAGCATGCTCTGGTTAAGAATGAAAAATGCCTTTCATAAGACCATCGTTAGCTCTGCCCCTGGCATGTTCCGTTCAGTACAGTGTTGTTGTTATTTTTCTTTTAAATCTTCCGGCTTCTTGTTCCAAATGCAAAAATGACCTAAGCTCCTTTGTGTGTTCATCCTGTAATTTATTCCTGGAGTTATTCCTCATGTTTTATTTAAAATTTTTGGCACTTGCTTTTAAAATGCACTTGTGACACAGGTGGAAGTTTTAATATGGGAGATCAATATTTTCCCCTTAAAAAACATACCTTTAGTTTTATATACATCAACGGATGACTATGATTTGCTGTATAGAAATTCACCTTCAAGGCGACTTCTTAAAAAACATGCTTTTCTACAAAATGCAGCACCTGTTCAGACCGAGAAAAGGAACAAAGATAGGAAAATTCATTTTGTAGCACCATGAATTCTTTGATCGGTTTGTCTCTTTTCTCAGAGCCATTTTCCCCCATCACTGCATTTCTCAGACTCCAAATGGAGAATTATAATTCTGGAAGGTGATGGAATGAGCTGAGTCCACAGATGCTGAGGCAGTCAGTTTACTATTAGATTTCAAAGGCAAAAAACCCCAAACTGATGCCTGAGGAGATTTGTTTTTATTTGGATAACAGAGAACTCAAGATGAATAAAATGATAGCTTTACAAGCGCTATTCAGAACTACTATGTAAATAAGTAGCTTACGCAGCCAGAAGTAGGGATAAACAAAGGAATATGCCAACTGACATTCAAATCTCATTACTGCATTAATGTAATCTTCCTGAGTATGGGGCAAAATAATTTCTATAAATGTGTAGAGAGGAGCAGAAAAATAAATTAACCAAGTATAAATTTTCAGCAATTTATCACCCAGCAATATAATCCTCTACAATAAATGCTAACAATACCTGATTCTTCTTGCAACGTTTCACCCGTTTCCTTTATTTGAGCAACTAGAGGTCTCTAATGACCTCCTCATCGCATCAGACCGAAGTGGGACTGACCTCATTCAGCACAACCAATTGTTCATAATTGGGTTTTGTGAACTGTGCTGAGTATTAGGTGCTTTCTATTGAAAGTGTCTTCTACGTGATTCCTCACGAGCCCCATCCATTTCAGCTTTTCATTTCTTCCAGTAAATGTGGTCTTGCTCAGAGCTTCAGAATCTTTACAATGTGAGAAAGGATGGAGTGTTGCCATTATCATATATAAGAGGGAGCCTCAGCCACGGGAGGGGGGCTGTCTGCTCTGAGATGCAGGGGTTAACATGGCCTCCCTGGCTAAGGATTAGTGTTTGTGCATTTAAATTACATTGAAGAGTTCAGTTATTATTTAAAGCCATTGGTTTCACGTTGCAATCAGTCCCCACACTGATTCCATTCTGTCCAAATTCTTGACTATATACTGTGAAATGAGGAAAAATAACACTAAGATTGGGAGGTTTTAATAAATCCAAATTATTTGGTTTTAATTCTGAAATTCTACTCTTTACTCTCATTCGTATGAAATGATGTAGTAGATAGTGATATGGTGGTTTTGAATTTTCTGCTTAGACGAACCAAGTGTTGACAACTCTGTGTCAGCTCCACAATGATTTAGACTTTGCTGATCTACAAAATCCAAAATTTACTACCAAAATTGTATTCAAAAGTGTGTTGAGAAAACTAGTTTTTCTTTGGATTAAAAAAAAAGTCAACTTAACAAAGTTTCATAGATATTTCACAGATAAACCCCAGATTGAGTAAATATGTAATGACAAAAGTCAGAACAATAAAAGCCCTTGGAAGAGCGCGTTGGTGGTTCAGTCGGCTGAGCTCCCAACTCTTGATTTTGGCCCAGGTCATGATCTCACAGTTTGTGAGTTCAAGCCCCATAGTCAGAGCAGAGCTTGCTTGGGATTCTCTCTCCCTCTCTTTCTGCCCTTCCCCCATGTGTATTCTCTCTCTCTCTCTCTCTCTTTCAATAAACTGTAAAACAAATGGAAAAAAATAAATAGGAAGATATGATCATCAGGCTGGGGAAAACTTCTAAGCAAGACAGAAAACTCAGAAGCCTTAAGGGCCCCACTTCCTAGAGTATTCATTATCCAATTACTTCTAGTTTTTGCAGAAGTCTCAGTTGTCATAATACAAAAATGCCCGCTAATAACACCTTTACTTCTTCCATGGCTAATACTAGTATCTCTTTCCACCCATTGGGTCAATGAAGTAATGATTGTCTAATGATGCCAACAATGAATAAACAGTTTAAGTTCAATATAAGTTGATTACTAAGTGAAGTTACAAAAGCTGAGAAATGTTTCAGGATTGTGTGAAGTTGATTACAGTGATGTTGGAGAATTGTCTGAATCATAAGCAAAGTCAGTGGCAAATGAAGACTCAAAAGAGTTGGGTGAGTTAATAACTATCATAGCGATCCTTAGGCAAAAGAATAGTCTTCTAATAGTTTTGCAAAATAAGTCCTCTTTGTAATAACCCTGGGAAATCACTGATACTGTGGAGAGCTTCTCAAAGTGCCAGAGTACAGGGTTGACATACCACACTCACTATCAAAATAAAACAATTAACAATTATGTTTGAATGTTTTAAGAATTAGTTAATGTTTAGAATTAAAGTTAATATATGATAAACTGCAATAATTGTCTTTATTATGTTTTAAAGCTAAAGACTAAATCAACTTAAAAATATTTACTAGGATATTTTGGTCCGTTTTTAAAGTGGAGTCACAAGTAGAAGACTTCTTGTATCAACTCTCCTTAAAGACCACCTATTCATAAATATACATATTATATCTGCATATATATATTCAAGAGACAGGATTATGAAGACAGATTATGAATTCAGAAGGAGAACTATAAATGGTGTGTAAAGCCATGTAGAGATGCCTAACATCACTAGTAGTTAAGGAAAAGTAAATTAAAGCCACAAGCTTAGTGTTTCACCCATCATATTGGCAAATGTGTGTGTGTGTGTGTGTACACACACACATATATATACATATACATACATATATATATACATATACATATATGTGTATATATAAATGTTTTGGCAAGAGTCTGAGGAAATGGGGACTCTCATTGGAGTGTAAAAATTAGTTTCCTTTTTGCTAACTAATCTGTAATCTATATTAAAATCTAAAATAAGCATACCCCTTGACCTGACAATACCGTATCTAGGGTCTATTTTGTGCAATACTACCAAGGATACATAAAAATATATGTGCAGGATGCTTATTGTAGTATTAATTGTAGTAGTAAATTTTAAAAAAAGATTATTAGAAAACCTTAGTACATGTGGTGCATTCACATAATGGGATATCAAATAGTTATAAAAAACAAAATATGATCTGAAAAATAATGTCTAAAATATAGACATATTATTATATTATTATGTGAAAAAAGCCAGGCGCAAACAAATTTGTTCAATGTTATTCTAGTGCCGTGAACGTATATGTTTGGCATGCCCCACCTCTTTGCCACACACACACATAACAGCTTACTAAAAATCAGACATGATAATCATAAAATTCTTTATTTTTTAATGTTTTTATTTATTTCTGAAAGAAAGAGAGAGAGAGAGAGAGAGAGCGTGAGCAGGAGAGGGTCAGAGAGAGAGGGAGACACAGAATCCGAAACAGGCTCCAGGCTCTGAGGCTAGCTGTCAGCACAGAGCCCAATGCGGGGCTTGAACCCATGAACCATGAGATGATGACCTAGGCCAAAGGTCTTAACCGACTGAGCCACCCAGGCGCCCCAATAGTCACCAAATTCTTAACAGTGATTATTTTAGAAGTAGGATTGTTAAGGAAGGAGGTGATTCTCACTTCCTACTTTGTATATTTAAAAAAATTATTATTAATGTTTTATTTGTTTTGGAGAGACAGAGTGCAAGCAGGGGTGGAGCAGAGAGAGAGGGAGACATAGAATCTGCAGCAGATTCCAAGTTCTGAGCTGTCAGCACAGAGCCTGACATGGGGCTCCAACTCACAAACCATGAGATCATGACCTGAGCCGAAGTTGGATGCTTAAACCAACTGAGCCACCCAGGCGCCCCAATATAAAAACAAAAACAAACAAAAAATAAACAAAACTCAATAACACTGGTGACTATAATAGGTCTAGAATCTTATTTGAGGCTGCAGATGAGATCCAGGGTGAGTACCATGGCTGAGAATGCACCTGTAGCCAAGATCTACCACATAGACTCCTGAACACACGCTCTCTCTCAAAGTCTAGTTCATGCCCCTTCATCTGGGACTTAGGGACCTGCAAAGAGCTGTGTACAGAATTCAGAGGTCTGAGAACATGAAAGGGGAAAAATAATTATACCCGCTTTTTAATTCATCTTTAATTGGAATTTAGTGGTTTCTAAAATTTTATAAGCAACAAGCCTATACCTGCGATTTTGTCACCAGTACAAATCACAGATATTTTCATATCTCATTACAATCATTACAGACATCTCCAAATACTTCTTACGAACTTCTCCACCCTCAAAATAAGTCCTTTTAGACCCTCCACTAGATCTTATCCTTCAACACAGTAATAAAGAAGCACATCTAGCCCTGTATCACAGATTTGAAGTTTCTCAGGATTTTGATAATTATATATCAGCATAATTGGTTTCCTTTGCAATTCCTTTTTTAATTTTGTGCATTTAAACATTATTCAGAAAAGGAGTCCCTAGGATTCACCAGATCCCTCCAGAGGGGCCGAAGCACAAGTACAACAAGGTTAAGAATCCCTTTAAGTGTATGGGGGTTTCAGAGAAAGACATTGGAATGTAGTAAACATGATGCTAGATTGTAATTTAGAGGTCTGAAGCTTACTCTTTACATCCTGCCAGAGATAGCCTGGAAGTCTTTTGAAAACTTCTAATCTGTACCAGGCACTTTTCCGGGTGCTGAGAAGATGATGTTCACTGAACAGGCAGTGAGCAGTTCAGTGAACTCTCATGGAACTTATATCTAGAGGTATGAGGTGAGGAGAGCAGGGATAGAAAAGAAACAGGAGACTAAATAAATAATTATAGATAGAAGCAAATTCTATGAAGAAAATAACAGACCATGGACAGCCATTTTGATGTAATTTTCTAAGAGCATGGGCAAGTCATTGGATCTTAAGCAGGGTGGAAAATTGATTGTGGGAGAACAAGACATCTGACAATTTGGAAAGTGGAGATGGAGATGGAAATGGAGAAACATGGAAGGAAATGAATTACAGTAAAACCCTGGTTTGCGAGCATAGTTCGTTCTAGAAACTTGCTTTAATCCAAAGCACTCATATATCAAAGCAAATTTCAAGAACCATTGGCTCGGTTGTGATCATGTGACGTTTGGCATCCCGTACCACTCATATTGCAAGACATCACTCATTTACAGGTTAAAGTTTGCTAGAAACGTTTGTTCGTCTTGTGGAACACTTTCAGAACAACTTACTCGCAATCCAAGGTTTTACTGTATGTTTGGTTGATGAACAACCGTGTCCTCATTCCACGTTAAGAAACAGAACATTCATTCTAGAGATTATAATCCAAGTCACTAGCATAATCTCTAGGTTAGACTACATGATGCCTAAACAATTCCATGAAAACATGAATCAAACTGGTTATTTGATGATATCTTCCTACAGAAGACTGACTCACATCCTGTCTGCAGATACAAGGAAAACAAAAATCAGATCCTGCGTAGAGGATATGATAACAGAACATGCCACTCCAAACCACCTAAAAAAATTAGGAATCATAGCACCTTCAGAAGGTTAAGCACAAAATGTCTCAGGATAGAACAGTGTTTTCAGCAGGAGACACGCATGACCACACTTGCAAGATGGGAGTCTGCTAGCCGATTCCTAGCCATGCTGAGACTCTTGCATAGCAAGAAGCCTCTCTGCTCAATGACACACAGCTCTCACCGGCATCAGCTGTGTGATCATTGTTAAAGCCTACCAGCCTCAACAGCTCTGGCAAGGAGCCTCGTATAACAATATTGCCAGAAGTATCCACCAGGGATATGATGCAAGGCAATCACATTTCTGCTCCTGTTGTTGTTGCTGTTGTCATTATTACAACTACCATTTATTGAGCCCTCGAGTTTCCTGGGAACTTTATGTATATCATCTTATTTAATTCTCAGGCAAGCCCACAAGTTAAGTACTATTATATGATGTGTTCAAGGAGTTTAAGTATCCAGCCCAGCATTGTCAAATAGAACTTTCAACAGTAATGAAAACGTTCTGTATCTGTGCTATCCAATAGGGTCCCCAGTAGCCGCCATAGTTATCGAGCTCTTGAAATGTGGCAAAAACAAATTAAGAACTGATTTTTAGGGGCACCTGCGTGGCTCAGTTGGTTAAGCGTTCGACTTCAGCTTAGGTCATGATCTTGTGGTTTATGAGTTTGATCCCTGAGTCAGGCTCTGTGCTGACAGCTCAGAGCCTGGAGCCTGCTTTGGTGTCTGTGTCTCCCTCTCTCTCTCTGTGCCTCCTCTGCTCACGCTCTGTCTCGCTCTCTCTCTCTAAAAAGTAAATAAATATTAAAAAAAAAACCAAAAAACCTATTTTTAAATTGTATTTATTTTTAGTTTATGTAAACGTAAATTTAAAATAGCCACGTGTGGCTGGTTGGCTATCATATTGGACGGTACTAAGTCCCAGTTCACATGGCTAGCAAATACCAGAAGTAGGGATTCAATCTGGGGATTATCTGGCTGCAGAGTCATGCTTTAAAAATTAGCGTCAGTTGGGACACTGTAAAGAATGTTGTCATGTTTGCACCATTACCACTCTTGAGCTAGTGCCTCTAGCTACTTCCTCGTCTAGGGGTCTAAAAGAGCACTAGACGTGGGTGCCTTGAGCAACCTGTCACGGGAAATTCTATACGCATAAGCAGTGCCACTTACTCTGGGCACTTTGGTATTAGAACTCCCTGGTTATGTTCATCAAGCTGACCAAATATGAAGGTAAGAAACAAGACTAATAGTGAAATTATTGGCTCTAGATAGTTAATGCTTGTCCCTCCAGATACGGTCTCCACCATTCTCCACTCTGCTCTGCTTCTTGGGTCCTAACAATCTATGCACTGCTTCACGGGGCTTCCTTGCCCCGTGGCTTCTGGCTGTGTCCAGTCAATGGAAGCCTCTGGTTGGAACCTGAGGGGTAAGAGGAGAAAGAGGTGGAGATCTTTAACCCTCCCAGCTCTTTCCCTGCCAGGCCATTGTTTAGCGCAGGCTACAAAATTTTATTTGAGAAAATAGCGCCTATGGAGTGGCTTTCCCTCAGCTGCAGGTCTTACCAGATTCCAGTAAATATTCCTACTCTTTCCCTTCAGGTCACACTGATAACAGCTTCCCATCGTTGCCAGCCCTGGGGTGGTTCACTGACTCTTGTTAGTTTCCCTTAACCTCGTCACACTTTCATGAGTAATTCTTTCAGTAAAGTCCCCTCAGCTTCTCCTTTCGAATGTGTCATTTCTTTATTGCTGGGGATTCTGATGGATATGCTATTTGATGAATTTAAAGAATAAGGATTATTAGCTCACTGCTGAACTAATAATAAAGAAGTAATATGGTATTTCATAAAGTGGTTATCATATATTCTTAGCCATGAAAAAAATGCAGCACATTGCAAATTAAATACAGGAACGCTATGCCCAAAAGTGATGTCTGATGGCCTGAATTTTATTTTGATATTAAAAGGATCCTGGGGGCGCCTGGGTAGCTCAGTCAGTTGGGCTATGGACTTTGGCTCAGGCATGGTCGTGTGGTCCATGGGCTTGAACCCTGTATAGGGCTCTGTGCTGACAGCTCAGATCCTGGAGCCTGCTTCGATTTCTGTGTCTCCCTCTCTCTCTAACCCTTCCCGATTCACATTCTGTCTGTTTCTCTCTCAAAACTAAATAAATATTTTTTAAAAAGATCCTGCGGCACCTGGGTGGCTAGGTTGATTGAGCGTCTGACTCTTGATTTTGGCTCAGGTCTTGATCTTGCAGTTCATGAGTTCGAGCCCCAGGTTAGGCTCTGTGTTGACAGTATGGAAGCTGCTTGGGATTCTCTCTCTCTCTCTGCTCATCCCCTGATCACACTCATATGCTCTCTCTCTCTCTCTCAAAATAAATAAAGAAATGTTTAAAAATGATAAAAAGATCCAAGAAAATATATAAGCAGGGACATTTATTGCAACATTATTTTCTACATTAAAAAGTTGGAGCAAATCATATGTCCACCAGAAAAGGAATGGCTAAGATATAAGTACGTATTTTAAAAAGAAAACTATGTAGTCATTAAAAAGAATGAGGAATATCTTTAAATACCAAAATAGAAAGATGTCTATGACAAACATTCAAGTAGAAAATAAAGTTGTCAAATTGCACATATAATAAATTCCAACATTTCCAAGGTAAATCAAAATTAATGCATTTAACAGACGTAGAGTGCCTACTATGAATGTCAAGCACTGTTCTAGACTCTGGGGATTCAGCAGGAATCAAAACAGACCAAAAAAAAAAAAAAATCCCTGTCCTCATGAAACTCACATTCCATTGGAGGGAGGCAGACAATAAATGAAATTATTCAAATACATTGTGTGATTAGAGGTGAAATATACAAACAGAAAAAGGGGGAGTAGAGATCTTGTGTTGGACAGGGGGTACAATGTTATATAGAATAGTCAAAAAAAGTTTAACTGAAAAAGTGAGAATAAAGACCTAAAGGAGAAGGATAAGTCAGTAACATCCCTGGGAAAGAAACATTTTAGGTGGAGGAAATAGGAAGTGCTAAGGGCCTGAGGCTGAAATATGCCTGATATGTTAGAGAAGGCTGTAAGGTAGCAGGGTGGTTGGAGCAGTGAGTGAGGAAAAGAGGCATAGGAGAAGCATTTTTAGAGGTATTTGACTCTATATATTTATATGTGGATTTAAAAAAGTCTAGAAAAATACCCATCAAATTTAACAGTAGCTACTCCTGAGGAAAGAGGAACATTCCTTCTTTCTGAAGAGATATGCAGTTTTAATTTTATACACTGATATAATGTTTGAATGTTAAAATAGAAGGGTATGGATTTTAACATTTAAAACCAGTTTGTTTGTTTTTTCAAAGAAGAATCAGAAAACAGAAGAGCACATAGTACATGCCAAGAAATTAAAAACAACTCTCCCCAAACACCAGCATTTGCACAGAAAGTGATGCAAAGAATCTGTGGTCAAAATTACATATTGATGTCACAGTATCCTCTGAGTGCGAAAACTAATCAAAATGGCCCCAGTGCAATGAATTCCATTTTTAATGGCTGCTTATAACAATGATGGATCCACAACAATTATTTACAACGCACGTCTTGCTAGATGCTATAGCTTCTGACAGTGGACTTGCATTTAATACTTTTATTGAATTTAGGGAATTTGTACATGAGAATATTATGAGATGTCACCGTTGTGATTCATTAAGCAAACTCTCCATCTTAATAGAAGCTAAGGATGCCCTGAAGCAACTTGTTTGAAGAAGCTGGCCAATACAGGTTGTTAGAGTCTTCCTTTAACATGCAATTGCATATTCAACAAAGTTCTCCTGAGTCCCCCGTGACAACTCAAAGTTTATTTCAAGTGACTTCTATGAGATTAAGCTGCTATTTCATTCTGTCTGGCTCACTCTTTGCTCATTTCTAGAAGAGTCTTTTCAAGAGCGATGGGACCTCTCTCTTCCTTCCCCACTCACTCCCTCTTATCCTCCCCCCCCACCTTATTTCCCAGTTTATGTCCGTATTTACCCTCGTGTTTTCCTCCTCAGGATAAATTGTACACTCCTCACTGCCCCCCCCCCTTCAAATTCCATCTGGCATCTCCTTCACCTTTGGTCTTTCTTCTGCCCCCTCTCCTCCCCTTTCCCCATATATCACTTTTTCTAATTAAAACCAAATGTCTTAACATGGATTTGAAATATATCTTAATAGACTTTTTACTGTTTTGCCTTCTGTATTTAAAAAGAAAATAAACAGAAACATTACGAAAACACTATAAATGTACAAATAGGTTCAAGTGCTTTTCACTTATTTTTAAAAGAGAAAAAGAAAGGAATATGCAGGCTTGCAGGTGAATTGCTATTGCTAGAATTGAGGTCAAGATGTGTACAAGGACTAGACTGTAGGTAACTCAATGGGGTGTCGTTCTGGTGACCTCCAGTAAGGAATTAATCAAAAGAGAACTTTTAGAAAAGGAGGGTAGAGATGCCTGGGTGGCTCAGGTCGGTTACGCATCCGACTTCAGCTCAGGTCCTGCAAGATCTCACCGTCGATGGGTTTGAGCCATGTGTCAGGCTCTGTACTGACAACTCAGAGCCTGGAGCCTGCTTCGGATTCTGTGTCTCCCTCTCTCTCTCTGCCCTCCCCCGCTCGCACACTGTTTCTCTCCCTCAAAAATAAATAAACATTAAAAAACAGAAAGAAAGAAAAAGATGATAAATACGGGGTATGTGTGGTGTGTCTCCATCCCTGTGCCTGTCACAGACATTGCCAGCCAGTCACAACACTGCCCCACAGCTGCTGGTTGTAGCTCTAGTAACCTTTTCAGTAGTGGCACTCCAGGTAGCCACTGGCACTAGGGTCAAACTTAGTTAGCATGCTTGGGGTCTGGGCAGCGCCTCTCCCAGAGTCCTCTGACACTGAAGCTGGGCGGTCCCCCTTCTCCAGGATCACAAGCTAAAAGACAAACAGCCTGAGAAGAGACGTCCCTCAGAACTGTCACATGGATGAGCTGGTCAGGGCTTTGCCCCAAGGCACCCACAGCAAGTGGGCAAAATGTTAATAACTGTCAATGGTTCTATAAGTTTGCCTCTACCATCGCTGTCTCTCCAGCTGGTGGGTTGAGATTCCCATGGCTAGACGGACAGGCTCTTCAGTAGTTGATGAGTGTGGAAGGGGCTGAGGGGCAGAGGTCAAGAGCAGGCCGACTGTGGGCCAGGCTCCCTGCCTTCTTCCCGTCTCCCTTCTCCCACCCCACCATGCCTTGGCACACTCCTGTTAAGAGTGCATTTTGTGCCTGTTGTCCTCATCACAATTACTGATGGAATGATTTAAAAAACATATCGGACTACGGGGCCAATCTCATGACCGGGTGCCTCCTTCTCGGTGTGAATTAGAGAAGTCTTAACAGCTAAAGCACAATTTGAAAAAATGAGTCAGAAGGCTTAAAATTTCCTGTCTCTTTAACCTAGTGATTTCAATTCTATAATAAATTAAAGAAATATTTAAACCCACGCGCGCGCACACACACACACACACACACACACTGTTCATCTAAGAATTGTTTGTATCAGTGAAAATAAGAACTGAAATCTCCAACAATAAGGAACAGAAATGCCACATGGAATCCCATACAAAAACTTAAAGATTAAAAAAAAAACTTTTAGTGTCTATTTATTTTTGAGAGAGAGACCGATGCGAGCAGAGGAGGAGCAGAGAGAGAGAGGGAGACACAGAATCAGAAGCAGGCTCCTGGCACTGAGCTGTCAGCACAGAGTCCGACTCGGGGCCTGAACCCATGAGCTGTGAGATCATAACCTGAGCCAAAGTCAGATGCTTAACCAACTGAGCTACTCAGGTGTCCTTCAATGATTTAGTTATTACATTTGTGACATATTATTAAGCTTTAGAGCAAAATTGCCAATAGTATAAACTTCGTCATCTGTTTTTTAAAATACCACATATGGAATAACGGAGAATGTCTGTAGAGAAAACCAAAACATTATCAATAGTTGTCTATGAAAGGCGAGTTTATGCGAAATCTTCATAAAATGTTTTTAATATCAGAGTACAGTAACAGTTTTGTTTTGTCCATTTTCATGAGAACCTCCTTTTCATTAGTGATTCTACTACATGGGGGAAAGCATGGAGAATGCTTAGGGTGTCCTGGTGCAATATTAATGCACTCATTGTAGCTTTTGAGTCTCTGAAGTTTAAACCAGGGTGACTTCTGAAGGAAGAGGCATTGTGGAGCTGAACTTGAGTTGCCCCATGTTAATAAAGGACTATTTGTTTCAACCCTGTTTTTCCTGTCATTGATTTGTGGGCTGGGGATGATTCTTGTTTATTCTTATTGCTACTAAATGTAACAATATTGCAACACCTACTGAACAGGTGGTTGGGAAGAACAAATAGATCCTAAATGAGAGATTCCTTTTCGGACTCTGTACAAAGGCACAGTGCTTGTCAGGTATGGTCGTATGGTCCAAATTCTCCACCAGTGGAGTTTAAACTGGTCTTTTCGTAATCATGGGGGCACAACTTGCATCTGAGTAAGGAATAGAACAGTGCTGCTGGATGCACATTTCTGACCATGTCTCCTTGCAAACTTAAATTGGCTTATTGTGCTGTTGGTTTCCTTCATATTGTAGAGTGTGCCTGAAAATTGTTTCTTCTGAGTAAAAACAGCACAAAATCAAAACAGTTAAGAATAAAAACTAAAACACTCACCAATCCCCAAACATGAGTAAGTTCAGAGCAGTGGTTTTCAATGCGTACTTCCTGCCGACCACAGCAACATCGCTCAGGGCCACATCCTGACCATGGCGGGCCACGGCCACTTTTACCTTCATGTGTCCCTTCCTTCATTAAAATAGAAATAAACTAAAATTAGAATTAATATTTTTGTATTCTGTTTAGTGTTTATTTTGGAATGAGAAAGGCAGAGTGCCAGTGGGGAGGGGCAGAGAGAGGGAGACACAGAATCCGAGTCCAAAGCAGGCTCCACGCTCTGAGCTGTCAGCACAGAGCCTGATGTGGGGCTTGAACTCACAAGCCGTGAGATCATGACTTGAGTCAAAGTCGAATGCTTAACCGACTGAGCCACTGAAGTCCCCCAGAATTAATATTTTTAGCCTGCACTGCTATAAAGATGTAAACACTCCAGGTTGGAGTCATCATTATACGTTCACTATTATTATATTAACTATTTTCTTCTGATTTTGAGAGAAAATCGAATCATTTTCATGGGCCACTGCAAGTAGAGTATGCCATAGGTACTATACCTACTGTGCCTAATGAGTAACTTAGTCCTGGCATCGCCTGGGAACTTGGAAATGCAAATTCTTGGGTCCTGCCCTAGATTTAATGAACCAGAAATTCAGCAATGTGTGTTTTGACAAACCCTCCAGGTGATTCCAAGCCACATTCAAGTTTGAGAAAAATTGGTCTCGATTATTCAAAGCCAGATAGGTAGAACCTTGCTCTGTAGAAGCTAAAAATTCTCTTTAACACCTCCAGGGTAGGCAAATGACCACCACTATCGCGGGTCTGTTTTTAGAGGTCAGAAAGCGCAGTCATTCTTTTCACTATTTGTTCAATTTCACCTTATCACACAGACGATATTTAAAGCCTTGAATAACAATATAATACAATGGACCCAACCACTCAGATTTTAAATAGTTTTGGACTAGTGAATTATCTTGGGAAAGAAGTCATATACATTACAGTCTAAGTATATCTGTATGATGTTTATATGTGTTTGGAAAAGCACTGCACTAGGTAAAGCCCCACAATAAAAACCACAGGCCTTATGAAATTGGTGTGTCGGTGATACATTAAAAAGAGAGAGACAGAAACCTAATAAAAACAGAAATACAGCTTTCCCCATCTTAAATGGTCAATAAATGCACATATACTACAATAATCATGGCGTTTTATTTCAAAAGGGACCTGAAGTTCTCTTGTGGAAAGGAGCATCAGGGCTGTAGCCTGTGAGCTACTGTGAGGTGATAGAGTTGTCTGAAACGTGACAAAACACGGTAACATTTGGTGCCCATGATGCTCATGACTCATGTGGGGAAATAACACAGCTGATAGATGTTTGAGGTGTGTGCAGGGTGTGTTTTGTGTATTCACATGCAGCTCGGTTCACCTGGGTGCAGTTTTCTGCTTTCGCATACTATTTCTCTCTTGTGAAATTGTGCATAAGCAAATGCAAAATTTGCATTATGCTCAAATTGTTCCCTAATGGCAAGCATTATACAAACAAGCATTATCGCCGAGCTGACTCTCTTTATGTGCTTGTGTGTATAATGTTACGGTTGCATATATAAATTCCAAAGCTAAGTGTTATTCCTACATTTGAAAGCTGATCTTTGTATATCCTGTGAGCTCAATATCTTTGTTTTATATTGAACATTAACCATAAATGGGCAAGTAAGAGACTGTGTGTGGGGGTGGGGAGGCGTATTTATGCAAATGTACAATAAACCCTATTAGGAGAAATAGTACACTTCTATGTCAATCCAACGCATTCTAATTGTAAGTTTGATCGATATCTAAGTCTGTTAATTCTAAGGAGTGACTGGCAATTAGATGAGCTTGTTTCTTACTCTTACACACTGAAAACAAATCAAGGATGAAATCACATTTTTATTTAAGATTTAAAACTGAGACAGAAACTCTGCTGATACACAAAAATAATTGTTTCTGGATTCTCCTAGGTTGATACCAGTTTTAATCTCTGCCCCAGCAGTTGTTTTAAGGAATCGAATACCATCAGTTCTTGCTTTCCATGTTTCTGACAGGCACCCATTTCAGTTTCTGCGGTTTGGTGAAATAACTCCAGTCCCCCAACAATGTAACTCAAATTTCAGTTATCACGGCACATCAGCAATCGCACAAAACCCAAACCGTGCTGCTGACTTTTCAGTCCACAAATCGCTCCGTCAATAATGGATTTGCCTCATGATCAGGGAGTAATCCCATCACTTCTTTCCAAACGTATCACTTTTTGGGACACAACGCACCTGTTCCTCAGTTTGTGTCTAGATGGTAAAGCATGTCGTTGCCGTCTCCTTTTCTCCCACTGACACGCTCATGCAGCATTTTGCAAAAGCACGTCACTGAATGTGGCTAAGAAGAGTGAAACAGCAGCAAGGAAACCAAAGTGGAAGCCTTGGAAGTGGTTCTTGACCTTGATGTAAACAGATCTGGAGAAGGAAGCGGCTGACCGCGGGGAGGGCGGGCAGCTGCAGGAGGAGAGGCTCTAGATGTGCAGGTAGCACTTAGTGAGGCTAACGTCTCACAAATGAGGCAGGTGTTTGGACAAAAAGGATGAGGATGCCCCAGAGCAAGAGACACGGACAAAAACTTTCACAGAGAAGGAACTATCGGAGATATTTCACGACCTTGAAAGTGTGAAAGAGAAAATGTCGGAGGTAACCGGTTAGAAAGGTGTGTGACAATCAGGTGGGGCATAGAAAATGACGCTTGCTCCATATTGGTAAGTTATACGATGAGAAAAAAACAAGTACCATTCAAACTAGTCTTGATTAAGTGGTTTTTATCAAGAAATAAAACACCTTACTTTTCGAGTTTCCAATGTTTTGAATTACAGTATACTAAATAATTGTTCCTTTTACTACGTTAAAATTTTTCCTTATACATTTATAACAAACAGTAAGGTTAATGGTGCATTAGCAGTAACATATATGGTAATGTTGGAGTCCCTGGGTGGCTCAGTCGGTTAAGCATCCGACTCTTGATTTTGGCTCAGGTCATGATCTCACAGTTCATGAGTTCAAGCCCCATGTCGGGACCCTCACTGACAGTGTAGAGCCTGCTTGGGATTCTCTCTCTCTTCCTCTCTCACTGCCCTCCCCCCTCCTCTTTCTTAAAATAAATTAATTACTTAAAAAACCAGTAATGTTAATGTTTTGACAAAAGATTTTAAAGGTCAAAAACAATCAGAATTTTCCCATTGAGTATTAAGATAGTTTTACACATTTCAGTTTGCATAGTTATTTATACGTTTTTGTACTATTCAAACCAACGAGTACCTTTATAACCCATGGAAAACATGAATGTATAATATGTCTGGGCTATCAGCAGTAATAATAAATGAGCTAAGAAGATATTAATTTTTCTAAACAAATAAGGATAATTTTGTGTTGCCTATTTGCCAAAAATTCATCCAAAATCACTGGTCTCTTTTCTGTAGAATTATTCATTTAACCACTATCTGCGATACCTTACCATGAACTTTGATCCCATCTGTACTTTCTAAAGCAATTAATTATATTGGTGAAACAGAACAGAGCAGAGCAGAGGGTGAGGAAAGCTGTTCTGTAACTAAAAAAATTCTGTCCCATCAACTGCATGAAGTCTTGGGGCCAAGCTCATTAAAGTTAGTTGAATTTCTCAGTTAAAAATATTTATTTATTTATGTTAAGGTTTTTTAAAAATTTATTTTGAGAGAGAGAGAGACAGAGAGAGAGAGACCACAAGCAAGGGAGGGGAAGAGAAGAGAGACAGAATCCCAAGCAGGCTCCACACCATCAGTGCAGAACCCAATGTGGGACTCAAAGTCACGAACTCTGAGATCATGACCTGAGCGGAGATCAAGAGTCTGATCCTTAACCGACTACACCACCCAGATGCCCCTTCAATTAAAAATATTTAGTTCAAATAAATATTTTGATAACACATTGTTGTACAATTTGTAGATAGTTCTTGCTACCTGTGAAGAATTATGGCCGATGTAAATAAGGTAGACATTTTTAATGTCTCCTTAGCAATAAGATACTATATCATAATTATAGAAAGGAAGAAGAATTAAGCAAAATTAATAGTTTTGGAATAATAATTCTTTGTGGATGTTTTTAAAACCACTATTAATCTACCTTGGGCTGAGCTTGTTCAAAGAAAAGAACCACCAGTTAGTGCTGTAAACATTACCTTTTAAACAATTACATCGTGTGTATGTGTGTGTGTGTGTGTGTGTGTGTGTGCGTGTGTGTGTATAATTTAGAGATCTAGTGGTTCCCTTTGATCACAAATGATCAGCTTCATCTGTAACCAGTTGAGTAAGAAGGATTTTTAAATCAGATTTACAAACAACTGCCATCCTTTGTATTTCAACACTGAAGGCTAGGTGCTGGCTCTTACTTGGAAGTCAAGTTCAATTGGAAAATAATAAGCCTTGGGGGCAAAAGCTTTATTCCTCCCACCTAACATTTACTGTTAGTATGGGATTCAGCACATTTATTGATTACATTAAGATTGTGAGAGTTTCTCTTTTTTAATATTGTTTACCGTATGTAAATACATACTCTATGATTGTGCCTACATTTACACAACAAATAAAAAATCAGGAGAAAACCAAACTATTTCATTAATAAGTCAGGTGTTTACTTTGTACAAAACTCAAAAACCAGTTTTATTTCCCTCCCTTTTCTTCTTACAAAATGACAGCAATTTTTACTGAAATGATTGAAATACTGTGTTTTGACATTGTGTAGACAGACACCCCTTCAGTCAACATTAGGCCAAATGTTATAAGGAACCTAACTGTCAGAAAAATTATTCAAAGGTTTCTAACCACATTTTTTGTGGTATGAATGATTGATTGAAATTTGTTGGGATTCCAGAAAAACTAAAACCATCTCAATGAAAGCAAAGCATGATTTGAATATTTATAAGGTAATTGGCAATTCCAGCAATATGTTTACTTTAGCTGAAGCAATTAAATATAAAATAACAAAAATAGAGAATTGTACACAAGAGTGTGGAAAGAATAGGTTGAGGAAAAATAGAAGTGGAGTATATTAAAACACACTGCTGTTTGTTTATGTTTCTGTAATATCTTCATCAGAGATGATTAACATAGGATTTTCGGAATGTTCCATGTGTAAATTGCACTTGTATGGTATTTTTATATTTTCCATATTCAGAAATCTCACTCTGATTTTGAAGAAACAGAAGGAAATTATGACTGTAACTATGTAAAGCAGCCTACTTAGGCTGAATCCTCTCAGGAAATATTAGATGCTAATGCTGATCATAAGCCCGCCTGCCCTGTGTGGGGCCATTTTGATACCAATGGGAATGTTTAGTGGCGAACCATAATGTGAACATTACAACTGAGTAAGCCAAGTGGCTGCTTCCTCTGAGGTGTCAGAGTAGAACACTGTTCCCTGAGAGACAGAAAGAGAACGACATTCTCTTAAGTATCGACCATGTGCCAAATACTCTGCCTCTTACAGCCTATATGTTGTTTTATTTGAGATCTTCACACGAACCTTATGCAATATGTCCATAATGTTCATTTTATATATGAAGAAATGAAGACTTATATATGTGATAAATAAGTCTCCTAAACAGAAAATTGAAGGAAAAAGAAAACCAGGTTACATGGGATATCCACAGGATAATTTAATTTATGTACTTGAAAAATGTTTTTCTAATGTTTATTTATTTATTTTGAGAGAGAGAGAGAAAGAAAGATAGAGCATTAGCAGGGGAGGGGCAGGGAGAAAGGGAGAGAGAGAATCCCAAGCAGGCTTCACGCTGCCAGCACAGAGCCCAACACAGGGTTCGAACTCATGAATTGCAAGATCAGAACCTAAGCTGAAACCAAGAGTTGAACGCTCAATCGACTGAGCCACCCAGGTGCTCCTACCATTTAGGTACTTTTTTCAAAACATGTCAAACAACAGCAATATTGCTTAGACATAAACACATAAATAGTGAATATTAAGGATATGGGCAGGAATGACCAATATCAAATAGAAAATGATTCTTTTTTGGTGGAGGAAAATGGGGTTGCACAGAGTGCCCAGAAGGGCTACCGCTCCATTTCCATTTGATTTTTAAGCTGGGACTTGAGCATATGGGTAATCATTACATCATTCCCTACACGTCTCTGTTTGGCTGAAGTATTTTATAAGAATCAAAAAGTAAAAGACAAGTTCGACAATCAGCGGAAAGCCATGTAGCTGTGAAAGAGGAGGCAGGGCTGGGTTCCACCCCATCTCTGCCTCTACGAGAGGCTGTCTCCTTTAGACTTCACACCAGCTGGACAGGGCGGAAGTCATCTTGGAGAAACACATTGTGGCTGATGAACGGGCTGATCGGAAATCTCCCTAGGACTATGCGTCACCGCATAATGTAGGGTAGAGAGGATGAAAGCTAGGGGGCCTGTGTTTAACGGAAGGAAGGAGCCCATGCCACTTAGAAGAAGCTCACTGAATCCCTTTCCTGCTTCTGCTGCTACAGCGACATTCAGTCTCCCCCAGACAATGGAACAAGATGTTATATAAAATACAGCTAGCTTATTAACCACTTCAATATAGTAATGAAGCTAAGCAAATAAGCTGTAAAATTCTATCATCATCATTCTTCCTCTTAGGGATAATGTCTAGAAATAACCGGATGCTGGCTCCAAAATTAATTTGTGGCACACTCTTTTTTTTTTTTTACAAATAGTTTATTGTCAAATTAGTTTCCACATAATGTGGCACACTCTTAAAGTGATGCTGTATTGAAGTTCTTAAAATTGACTTCACAGAATGTTCCCCTTCCTCCTCCCCCCCCCCCCAACCACAGAGATCTATCATTGGAACCGAGGCTGGGAAACATATATCTTTACATATGTTACTGTACACTCTGGATTTATTATCTCTGACTCAACTGATCATTATATTCTTAGTATCCAGCATAGATCCTGGCATGTGGTAGGCAGTCAATAAATATTTGTTGAATGGGGTATGTGAAATATTATGTTTGCATTATTTTTTTATGGGAGGCAGTGGAGTACAGTAATTAAGTTTTAGCAAGGAGTCAGTGGTTGGGAAGAAGGCCAGTGGAGCCATTACACCCATCTAGAAACCTTGTTCAACAGTGATGGTACTTTGGCCAAACTACCTAACCCTTATAAGCCTCATATTCAGCTTCATAAAAATTTGGATTATATGAATGCCTCTCACTTAGGGTCGTTGTGAGAATTAAATGAGATAATACCTCTACAGTGCTTATAATAGTGTTAGGTACATAGTAAGTGCTCAGTAAATGTTAGCTATTATTGAGATCGTTTTTGGTTCCCACTGTATTGACTTTCTTTTTATGTGAGAGCCATACAGTGTTTGTCTCATTGCTTTCTGAAGAGGCTCATTTAAAAAAAATGCCTTACGGAGCTTCCCATCTCTTTTTTTTTCCCTTATCAAAATTTGTCTTTCTTAACAGCAAATCACCATTCACCTACTATTGCAGAAGAAAAATGACTTTAATCTCAAAGGAAACATTAAAAATAGGGCAAAAGAAAACAAATCAATAAAGGCAAAGGTCATGGAAACTGATGATTTGAACATACAGCAATACTCCTGAGCACTGGGTTATATACACAGATTTAAAAAGAAATACACAAATAAGCAGGACATCTGGAAGAGAAATTACATGATTTGGATACCAATATCCAAACAAGTTTGCATGTCAAACTTTTTAAAGAAGCCCTGTAACTGAAAAGCCTTGAAATAAAAAACTATGTTCAAAGATTTTACCTTCCAATAATGTTACTTCCTTTCCTTAGAAGCCAGATTGAATCCTCCCATATATAAACACAACCACACACACACACACACACACACACACACACACACACCATGATTCAAATCACTTAAATTCTCAATTCTCTACCATGAAGAACGTAGACATTGCTTTAAGAAAAAAATAATGAGATAACAAGTCTAAGGTTTGGGTAAGCATGTTATTTCTTATTGTTCCTGTTCATCATCAGACATGGCCAGTGTGTCAGTAAAAAAACAGTTGTTTTAACCATCATTGGGATTTTTAAATGATTGTTTTATGTATAAGGAGAAGTCATGGAAATTGATCACTTAGGGCAGTAGCTTTGACACATTTTTTACAATGTGACTGCATCTCATTGCAACCCAAATGTTCTATTTTATTTCATTTCAATGTTAGTTGTGACTCATAAATGTATTTTCACAATCCACTAATGGGTCATGACCCACTGTTTGCAAAACATTGCCTTAGGATGTTCTATTCAAATGGTCCCACTGGAGTGGCAGGGAAATGGGAAAGTTTTTGGGGGGAGGATGGTTGCAAGAAGGAATATGAGGCCCTTGCCCAAGTGTGAAATTTCTTTGAAGTTCCTTTATCTCACCTCTAAGATTTAACTCACTTTGGCATTAGACATCAAACAAGCCCATTCATTTTCTATAAGAGATTTTAAATCTCCCGGTGTAATAAAACAGATGCTCCAGCGACACATGCTGTGTTATCCCGGGCTACCTCCCTTGCTAAGGACATGCACGTTGCAGTCTGCAAAGCAAGCTGTCTTGGGTGATAAATTCACCCCCAGATAGTATGTGAATTTACCAAAGGCTTGGGGCCTTTTGACTGTCTGACAATCATTCAGCACAGGTCACGTGGATGATCTCACCGAGACGATGAGGACACTTGCCTTTGGTCAAGAGACACAGGTCAGAGTGCGGCCCTTTGCCTTCCTCTGGCACTGGCAGGCCTGATAGCTTGAAAGGTGAGAGAGCCTAACTCCATGACTCAGACCTTATTAGCGCACACAACACACACAGAGCCTCCAGGCAGCCATGGGGACCGGAGGGCACGGGCGGTGCTAGTGAGGTCACCCTGCAATGTGCTATGCGGGGTTGGTCACGATGAGCCAGATGATGCATGTGGAGCCATGGAATCAATCATTTTGAAGGGAGAGCATGTTAATTCTCCTTTTTCCATGGGATTGGCTTCACAGCGGTTTGACATCATCTTTCCCCTGAACCAGCCATCACCAAGCTCACAGTGTGCCCGAAGGAAAATGGAGAAAAGAAGTCAATAAACCAGGGAGGGAGAGCCTGTGGCATTTTTTTTTTTTTAAAGCACTTCCTTTCCTTACTTGGTATCAAAGGATCCTAATAGCAGTTTGGGACCCACAGATGAGACAAAATGATGCAGGTACTATGTTTGCTCAAAGCAAAGCTCTCTGAAAGCTCCAACTCTTCCTTTGTGAAATGACACCCGGAAACAATCCGGTTTTAGACATATGCATAAACTACAAAGAAAAAAAGGCACCTCAACAGAAACCCAAGAATGATCCTTTTGATTAAACTATACCCATAGATACAGATACAGATACATATAAGCAATGAGGCTTAAGCGAAAAAAGTTTCATAAACTTAATGTGGAAAATGGCTGCAATAAACCACTTAAATGCGGATATAAACTTGAAGCCTCTCTCTTCTCTCTTTTTTCTTCTACTCTGCTGACTATTATTCCCAGCCATTAACCACGTTCTGCAACAAAGGTAGATTTCAGCAGAATGCATTATTTTAGTTAANAAAAATCCCTTTTTTAAATTAAAAAAAAAAAAAAAAAATGGACCCTGCAATTTGAAAGGCCAAGCCTCTTCTGTTTAAAAGTACAAAGGGTTTTATTTTTTCACCATTAAAAGAATAAAGTACATATGTGGAAATCTGGACTTTCTGAACTCGAACACTCTGTTTCTCTAACTGAAGACGTAGTAATGAATTCCAAGTTGAAGGAATTATTTCAGGCAGAAGTAGCCACTATAGTAATATTTAATTACCCTCAAGGAAGAAAAAAAGGCTGGCTGTAGAATTTGAACACGAAGTTATAAAATACAGGGACATGAATCTTCTTGCCTTCTGGGACATTTCTGTCTGCCAGACATGTTAAAATCCTGGATTCAAAATGTATAATCAAAAATGTTTCATCTGAGAGTATTTTTCTTTAATACGTAAAATTAAAAAGTCAAATCGGATAGCAAAACTTTCTGGTTGAAAGATTGAAAAGATTATTGGACGGCATCTAAGTATGCTGTTGGATGATTTATGCAATACAGTTAGATGACATAAAAATACTGACCCTTATAACGTGCAGGCTTGGTTTTTTTCAGGCAGCGTGTATACAGATGTGGAGAGGAAAAGGTTAACATGTCTGCCTTCCATCACAACTCCCTTGCTATATAGGGCCTCCCCTCTGACCAGAAAGCCCGACAACCATTCCAGCCATCTGCTAAGGTTGTTAATATCTTAGAAAGTAAGGGGAGCCTCTGAACATCCTGGGTGGCTCAGTGGGGTAAGCCTTGACTCTTAATTTTGGCTTGGGTCATGATCTCGTGGTTGCTGGATGGAGCCCTGCTTCAGGCTCCACACTCAGTGTGCTTTAAAATTCTCTCTCTCTCCCTCTGCCTTGCTCATACTCTTTCCCTCTCTCTAAAATAAAAAGAAAGAAAGAAAGAAAAAAAGAAAAAAGAAGGAAGGGAAGCCTGTACAGATTACTGGTGTGGTGTAGTCAGATTCCAAGCAGATTTCTGGGGACATTAGCATGTTCTTGAAATCACCATGCTATTTTTAAAGAATGTATGTGCTTTTTACTTTCATATAGTGTTTTCTAATATATTCACTTTTTTATCTCCACACAATTAATTGAATAGGAATAGCATTCCTATATTTTAAATGAAGAGATTGAGATGTCGGATTATGTACTCTTCTGGCAAGGTGATATCCTTTTGTATAAATCTTCATAGCACCCTAAGTGTTTCCTTTATGGTGTTTGTCACAGTTCTAATTAATGTTTGTCTCATTGCCTGGGCTGTGAACTTCCTGAGAACGGGCATCCTGGTCCCCCTTGGTTACCACTAAATATCCAGCACCTAGCACAATGTCTAGGACAGAGGGTGTGCGCCAAAAAGATTTCACAACTGGATAAATATATGCATAACATTTTTCCAAGTCTCACAGAAAATAATAGACAGGGGCAAGATTTGAACCTCTGTCTTCTATGGGAAATTCCTTGTTCCTTCCACTCTATCATGTAAGGGCAAATCTATGTCTTCCTACCAGCCTTTCAAAGTTTGGAAGACAGAGCTCTGGATAAGTAAATGGAAGTCAGACTACACGGGAGGCTACAATTAAAGAGGATATCATTACAGCGAGTCCCTGGAAATCTCAGATCATCCTTGAAGGGTTTTGGCCCCTGGGTCTGGATCACACCATTCTCTGCACAGGAGAGGGCATTTAAACCCTGAGCAACATTTTTTTCCCTCACTGGCAGTGCGTGAAAACAAGTACCTGAATTTGTCTCATGTGTCCTGAGCATGACCTGATTCAGAAACATGTTTGTATGTCTCACATTCACGGGGTTCTGAGCCATCCCAGACAGAGCCGGTGTAGCCCCGCGAGTGTGGGATCGGCGGCCGGGCCTTCTGCCCCTGGGAGCGCAGCTGAACGAAGGCTCCGGATTCCAGCCGGCGGGAATCCATGTTCGGGAAAACTCAACCGAATTGACTGTCCTGCTGCCTTTTTTGGCAAAGTTAACTCAGTTTTGGGGTCAGTCGAGTTTAAGTGAATGAACCAGCAGACAGAATGAAGACTGCCTCCTTTCTCAGGTCTTCGTGGACCCCAACCTGCCCTTAGTCACCACCTCTTCATCTCGGTGCCTGTGAGATTCGAGGTCAGGGCCCCAGCATCGCGCCTAACTGCCTGTTGGGTCTCCCTGGAGCTGTTGTGGCTCTCTTCCCAATCCCGTTAAAACCCTGTGCTCTGTGTGCCTTGTATTTCTTTGTCTTCCACGGAAAGGATACTGAACATACACTAGGTCCGTAATAACATCTTGATTATTCTTCAAGCAAAGTAGCAGAACACTGTATCTCAAAAGCTTAAGGCGAAAGAGGCATATTTAAGGGGCGCCTGGATGGCTCAGTTGGTTAAGCCTCCGACTTCAGCTTGGGTCATGATCTTGCGTTGAAGCCCACCTCCGCCTCCATGCTGACAGCTCAGAGCCTGGCGCCTGCTTCGGATTCTGTGTCTCCGTCTCTCTCTGCTCCTCCCCTGCACACTCTCTGTCTCTCTCTCAAAAATAAATAAACATTGTTTTAAGAGGCATCTGTAAGAGCCTCAGCTCTAGATTTACTCCGTGAAGATTCAAATCCCACCCGTCCCCCTTAGAGCACTGCATCTCTACACCAAGCTTATTGACTCATTTAATTGTTTCATTTGCAAAAGCAATGATCATGATAATATGCAGCTCAGAATATTGTTATGCGGATGAAACAAAACACACTATGCAAAGTACAGCACTTGAAATTTAATTAAGAGTTTAATCGATGCTAGATGTTTACTATTTAATTATTGCCGTAAACGTTGTAAAAACGTTGTAGATCATTTTACATTGTTATTAAATATTTAAATTGTTATTATTTAAATTATTGTTATTATTATTTATCAATCATCAGATTGCGATTGTTATAGACCGTGTGGTTCTGTGGCGGAGCACACAGATTCTAGAACCAAGCTGCCTGAGTGCTTCTGCTACTTTCTGGCTGTGTGATTTGAGCAGTTACTCAGCTGTTCCTTTCCTTACATTCCCACCTGAAAGATGGGGATAATAATAGTACCTACCTCACTGAGGTGTGAGAGTTACACCAGTCTGCATCATAGCACTAAGCACAGTGCCTTCAATGATAGGCACTATATATTTGGTGGCA